>NC_134303.1:1162480-1267124 GCF_949628215.1 Phalacrocorax aristotelis | reverse complement strand
AAATCCAGAACATGGCGGGGGGGGGGGGGGAGGGGAGACCCCAAATCCAGGAGAGAGGATAAAAAAAGACCCCCAAATTTCAGAAGAGAGGAAAAGAAACCCCAAAATTTGAAAAGAATTCAGAAGAAAAAGGGGGAATAAACAACCCCAAAACCAGGAAAAAAAGGGAGAAAACACCCCAAAATTGGGGAGAGAGACATAACGAACCCCGAAATCCAGGAAAAAAAGGGAAAAAACACCGCCAAAATTTAGAAGAAAGGGAGAAAAACACCCCCAAAATCCAGAAGAAAAAAGGGAAAACCAACCCCAAAAATGAGACAAAAGGAAGGGAAACGCCCCAAAATCAAGAATGGAGAAAACCACACCAAAATCGAGGGGGGGGGGGGTAGCCGAACCCCCAAATTCAGAAGAAAAGGAAAAACCACCCCAAAAAATTGATAAGAAGGGGGGAACACCCCAAGTCCTACAGAAAAGCCCCCCCCGCCTCACCTCATCGAAGCCCAATCTTGTCGGGGACCTTGGGGGGCACCCAGACGTGGGGGGAGGGCTCCGCTGGGGGGTGCTTCACTGGGGGGGAAAGGGGGGGAGGGACTCGGTGAAGCCCCCCCAGGACCCCCCCCCCGGGACTGGAGCCTTGGGACGGGGGGGGCAGAGCCAGAGCAAGCGGTAATAAATCCCCACACCCCCCAGTTCCACCCCAGCCCCCCCAGCTCCACCCCAGCCCCCCAGTTCCACCCCAGCCCCCCCCAGCTCCACCCCACCCCTCCCAGCTCCACCCCAGCCCCCCCAGCTCCACCCCAGCCCCCCCAGCTCCACCCCACCCCTCCCAGCTCCACCCCACCCCCCCCAGCTCCACTCCAGCCCCCCCCCAGCTCCACCCCACCCCCCCCAGCTCCACCCCAGCCCCCAGCTCCACCCCAGCCCCCCCAGCTCCACCCCAGACCCCCAGCTCCACCCCACCCCCCCCCAGCTCCACCCCCAGCCCCCCCCAGCTCCACCCCAACCCCCCAGCTCCACCCCACCCCCCAGCTCCACCCCAACCCCCCCCAGCTCCACCCAGCCCCCCCAGCTCCACCCCAACCCCCCCCCAGCTCCACCCAGCCCCCCCAGCTCCACCCCAGCCCTCCCAGCTCCACCCCCAGCCCCCCCCCAGCTCCACCCCAGCCCCCCCCAGCTCCACCCCAGCCCTCCAGCTCCACCCCAGCCCCCCCCAGCTCCACCCCACCCCCCCCAGCTCCACCCCACCCCTCCCAGCTCCACCCCACCCCCCCCAGCTCCACCCCAGACCCCCAGCTCCACCCCACCCCCCCCCAGCTCCACCCCAGCCCCCCCCAGCTCCACCCCAACCCCCCCAGCTCCACCCCAGCCCCCCCCAGCTCCACCCCAGCCCCCCCCAGCTCACCCCACCCCCCCCAGCTCACCCCAACCCCCCCCAGCTCCAACCCCAGCCCCCCCAGCTCCACCCCAGCCCCCCCCAGCTCCACCCCACCCCCCCCAGCTCCACCCCAGCCCTCCCAGCTCCACCCCAACCCCCCAGCTCCACCCAGCCCCCCCAGCTCCACCCCAGACCCCCAGCTCCACCCCAACCCCCCCAGCTCCACCCCAGCCCCCCCCAGCTCCACCCCACCCCCCCAGCTCCACCCCAACCCCTCCCAGCTCCACCCCACCCCCCCCCCCAGCTCCACCCCAACCCCTCCCAGCTCCACCCCACCCCCCCCAGCTCCACCCCAACCCCCCCCAGCTCCACCCCAGCCCCAGCTCCACCCCAGCCCCCAGCTCCACCCCAGCCCCCCCAGCTCCACCCCAACCCCCCCCAGCTCCACCCCACCCCCCCCAGCTCCACCCCAACCCCCCCCCAGCTCCACCCCAGCCCCCCCAGCTCCACCCCAACCCCCCCCAGCTCCACCCCACCCCCCCCAGCTCCACCCCAACCCCCCCCAGCTCCACCCCACCCCCCCCAGCTCCACCCCAACCCCCCCAGCCTCCACCCCAACCCCCCCAGCTCCACCCCACCCCCCCCAGCTCCACCCCAGCCCCCCAGCTCCACCCCAACCCCCCAGCTCCACCCCAGCCCCCCAGCTCCACCCCACCCCCCCCAGCTCCACCCCAGCCCCCCCAGCTCCACCCCAGCCCCCCCCAGCTCCACCCCAACCCCCCAGCTCCACCCCAACCCCTCCCAGCTCCACCCCACCCCCCCCCCAGCTCCACCCCAACCCCCCCAGCTCCACCCCAGCCCCCCCAGCTCCACCCCAACCCCCCAGCTCCACCCCAACCCCCCCAGCTCCACCCAACCCCCCCAGCTCCACCCCAGCCCCCCCAGCTCCACCCAACCCCCCAGCTCCACCCCACCCCCCCCAGCTCCACCCCAACCCCCCCCAGCTCCACCCCAGCCCCCCAGCTCCACCCCAACCCCCCAGCTCCACCCCAACCCCCCCCAGCTCCACCCCAACCCCCCCCAGCTCCACCCCAGCCCCCCCCAGCTCCACCCCAACCCCCCAGCTCCACCCCAGCCCCCCCCAGCTCCACCCCAACCCCCCAGCTCCACCCCACCCCCCCCAGCTCCACCCCAACCCCCCAGCTCCACCCCCAGCCCCCCCAGCTCCACCCCAACCCCCCAGCTCCACCCCAGCCCCCCCAGCTCCACCCCAACCCCCCAGCTCCACCCCACCCCCCCCAGCTCCACCCCAACCCCCCAGCTCCACCCCACCCCCCCCAGCTCCACCCCAACCCCCCAGCTCCACCCCAGCCCCCCCAGCTCCACCCCAACCCCCAGCTCCACCCCACCCCCCCAGCTCCACCCAGCCCCCCCAGCTCCACCCCACCCCTCCCAGCTCCACCCCAGCCCCCCCCAGCTCCACCCCACCCCCCCCAGCTCCACCCCGCCCCCCCCAGCTCCACCCCAACCCCCCAGCTCCACCCCACCCCCCCCAGTTCCACCCCAACCCCCCCAGCTCCACCCCAGCCCCCCCCAGCTCCACCCCGCCCCCCCCAGCTCCACCCCGCCCCCCCAGCTCCACCCCAACCCCCCAGCTCCACCCCAGCCCCCCCAGCTCCACCCCACCCCCCCCAGTTCCACCCCAACCCCCCAGCTCCACCCCAGCCCCCCAGCTCCACCCCACCCCCCCCAGCTCCACCCCAGCCCCCCCAGTCCCACCCCAACCCCCCAGCTCCACCCCAGCCCCCCCAGCTCCACCCCGCCCCCCCCAGCTCCACCCCACCCCTCCCAGCTCCACCCCAGCCCCCCCAGCTCCACCCCAGCCCCCCCCAGTCCCACCCCAGCCCCCCCAGTCCCACGCCACCCCCCCAGCTCCATCCCGCCCCCCCCAGCCCCACCCAGCCCCCCCAGCTCCACCCCAGCCCCCCCAGTCCCACGCCACCCCCCCAGCTCCACCCCAGCTCCTCAAAGGGCCTTTGTGCCCCGGCACAGCACAAAGCTCCCCTGTGCGCCGGGCGGGCGCCGGGCCGGGGGGGGTGTGTGTGTGTGTGAAACCGCAGCGGGCGTGTCCGTCTGTCCGTCCGTCCGCCCTCACCCATGATCTCGAGCTGGACGTGCAGGAAGCTCTCGGCCTCGTCCCGCAGGGTGCTGTGGGAGCGCAGCGGCACCGGCAGGAAACCCGAACACCTCCCGGTTACACACGAACATCTGCACTTCTGCAGGGTAAGCCGGGCTGGAGTTAAGCCGGGCTGGAGTTAAGCCGGGCTGGAGTTAAGCCGGGCTGGAGTTAAGCCGGGCTGGAGTTAAGCCGGGCTGGAGTTAAAGTTAACGCCCGGCTGAAGGTGAAGCTAAGCGGCACTGAAATTAACACCAGGCTGAAGTTAAAGTTAAGCAGTGGAAAAGTTAATGCTAGGCTGAAGCTGAAGTTAAGTGAGCCTGAAGTTAAGCCAGCCTGAAACTAACACCAGGCTGAAGTTGAAGTTAAGTGAGGTTAAAGCTAATGTTAACGTCAGCTCAAAGCCAAAGCCAATACCAACTAAATGCCATTAAAGCTAAAACCAACACTAGCCCAAGGCTAAAGCTGATGCCAGCCCAAAGACAACACTAGCCCAAAGCTAAAACCGACCCAAAGCTGAAGCTGGCCCGAAGCTAAAACCGACACCGACCCAAAGCTACAACAGATGCTGGCCCAAAGGCAAAGCTGACGCCAGCCCAGAACTAAAACACAACGCCGGCCCAAAGCTGAAGTCGGCCCACAGCTGAAGCTGACACCAGCCCAGAGCTAAAACTGACACCGGCCCAAAGGCAAAGCTGACGCCAGCCTAAAATAAAATCAACGCTGGCCCAAAGCCGTCGCTGGCCCAAAGCCAAAGCTAGCCTAAAGCTAAAGCTGGCCCAGAGCTAAAACTGACACCGGCCCAAAAGCAAAGCCAGCCAAAGGCAAAGCTGCCGCCAGCTCTAAACTAAAACCAACACCAGCCCCACGGCAAAGCCGACACGGCCCAAAGCCAGCCCAGAGCTAAAGCCGGCCCAAAGCCGAAGCTGACGCTGGCCCTAAACTAAGACCAACGCCGGCCCCACGGCAAAGCCGCCAGCGGCCCTGACCTAAGACCAACGCCGGCCCCACGGCAAAGCCGCCAGCGGCCCTGACCTAAGACCAACGCCGGCCCCACGGCAAAGCCGCCGGTGGCCCTGACCTAAGACCAACGCCGGCCCCACGGCAAAGCCGCCAGCGGCCCTGACCTAAGACCAACGCCGGCCCCCACGGCAAAGCCGCCAGCGGCCCTGACCTAAGACCAACGCCGGCCCCACGGCAAAGCCGCCGGTGGCCCTGACCTAAGACCAACGCCGCCCCACGGCAAAGCCGCCAGCGGCCCTGACCTAAGACCAACGCCGGCCCACGGCAAAGCCGCCAGCGGCCCCGACCTAAGACCAACGCCGGCCCCACGGCAAAGCCGCCGGTGGCCCTGACCTAAGACCAACGCCGGCCCCACGGCAAAGCCGCCAGCGGCCCTGACCTAAGACCAACGCCCGGCCCCACGGCAAAGCCGCCAGCCGCCCTGACCTAAGACCAACGCCAGCCCCACGGCAAAGCCGCCAGCGGCCCCGGCCTAAGACCAACGCCGGCCCCACGGCAAAGCCGCCGGAGGCCCTGACCTAAGACCAACGCCGGCCCCACGGCAAAGCCGCCAGCGGCCCCGGCCTAAGACCAACGCCGGCCCCACGGCAAAGCCGCCGGAGGCCCTGACCTAAGACCAACGCCGGCCCCACGGCAAAGCCGCCGGAGGCCCCGACCTAAGACCAACGCCGGCCCCACAGCAAAGCCGACACCGCCCAAAGGCGAAGCCGGCCCGGAGCTGAAGCCGGCCCAAAGGCGACGCCGGCGCCCCGGCGCTCACCCGCCTGCCGGCAGGAGAAGGCGAAGACGATGATGTCGTCGAAGGCCCAGGTGTAGTCGGGGGCGGGGCGGGTAGAAGGCGAGCGCCCGCGGACGCCTCCTTGCGCAGGTCCAGCAGGAAGGTGGAGTGCACCATGGGCACGGCGAAGCAGCCCCGGCGCTCCCGCCTTCGGATCGGCAGGTAGGCCGGCGTCCGCCGGTAGTAACCCTGCGAGAGGCCGCGGCTGCCTGGCGCGGACCGGCGACGCGGCACCCAGGGGACCCGGCACCCAGGGGAGCCCGAGGATCTGGCACCCAGGGGACCCGGCACCCAGGGGACCCGGCACCCAGGGGAGCCCGAGGATCTGGCACCCAGGGGACCCGGCACCCAGGGGACCCGGCACCCAGGGGAGCCCAAGGATCAGGCACCCAGGGGACCCGGCACCCAGGGGACCCGGCACCCAGGGGAGCCCAAGGATCAGGCACCCAGGGGACCCGGCACCCAGGGGACCCGGCACCCAGGGGAGCCCGAGGATCAGGCACGCAGGGGACCCGGCCCCCAGGGGAGCCCGAGGATCTGGCACCCAGGGGACCCCGGCACCCAGGGGACCCGGCACCCAGGGGAGCCCGAGGATCAGGCACGCAGGGGACCCGGCCCCCAGGGGAGCCCGAGGATCTGGCACCCAGGGGACCCAGCACCCAGGGGAGCCCGAGGATCTGGCACCCAGGGGACCCGGCACCCAGGGGAACCCGGCACCCAGGGGAGCCCGAGGATCTGGCACCCAGGGGACCCGGCACCCAGGGGACCCGGCACCCAGGGGAGCCCGAGGATCAGGCACCCAGGGGACCCGGCACCCAGGGGACCCGGCACCCAGGGGAGCCCGAGGATCAGGCACCCAGGGGACCCGGCACCCAGGGGGACCCTGAGGATCCAGTGCCCGGAAGACCTGGCACCCAGGAACCACAAGGATCCAGCACCCAGGGGATCTGGCACCCAGGGGACCCCAAGGATCCAGAACACCCAGCGCCCAGAGGATTCAGTGCCCAGGGGACCCCAAGGATGCAGTGCCCAGGGGATCTGGCACCCAGGGGACCCGGAGGACCCAGCACCAAGGGGACCCCGAGGACCCAGCACCCAGGGGACCCCGGCACTCAGGGGACCCCGAGGATCCAGTGCCCTAGAGGCCGGCACCCAGGGGATCCAGCACCCAAGGGACCCTGAGGACCCAGCACCCAGGGGACCCGGCACCCAGGGGAGCCAGAGGATCCAGCACCCAGGGGATCCAGCACCCAGGGGACCCCGAGGATCCAGCACCCAAAGCACATGGCACCCAGGAGATCCAGAGGACCCAGCACTCAGGGGATCTGGCACCCAGGGGACTTGGCACCCTCAGTGCCCCAGGGATGAAGCACCCAGGGGACCTGGCACCCAGAGGACCCCAAGGATCCAGCACCCAGAGGATCCGGCACCCAGAGAACCCAGAAAACCCAGCACCCAGAGGATCTGGAGAACATGGCACCCAGGGGACCCAGCACCCAGGGGACCTGGAGGACATGGCACCAAGGGGACCCAGCACCCCGAGGACCCAGCACCCAGAGGACGTGGCAAACACAGCACCGAGGGGACCTGGCACCCAAAGGATGTGGCATCTGGAGGACCCAGAGAACCCAGAACCCGGGAGACGTGACACCCAGGGGACCAGAGGACCCGGCGCCCAGGGGACCCAGCACCCCGAGGACCCGGAGAACGTGGCACCCAGGGGACCCAGCACCCCGAGGACGTGGAGAACGTGGCCCCCAGGGGACCCAGCACCCCGAGGACGTGGAGAACACGGCCCCCCACGGGACCCAGCACCCCGAGGACCCGGAGAACGTGGCACCCAGGGGACCCAGCACCCCGAGGACGTGGAGAACGTGGCACCCATGGGACCCAGCACCCCGAGGACCGGCCCCCACCTGCGCCGTCATCCCGCACCAGAAGTTGGAGTAGGCGGCGCGCGAGTCGAGCATGGGCGCCACCACCGTCTTGTTCTCGGCCATCAGCAGCCCCAGGGTGTCGGGGTTGGTCAGGACGTTGTCGGCGTCCAGGAACTGCCCGGCGGCACCGCGAGGCGCCGTCAGCCACCGGCAGGGCCGCCGCGGGCTGCGCCCCCCGCCCGGGGGGCCCCGCGCCCCCTTACCAGCAGGTAGTCGGCCCAGATGGCGCGGGCGGAGTCCAGCGCCGCCTGCCGCAGCTTCATCACGTGCTCGTAGCGGGACGGGGGCCAGTGCTTGGGACCCTCCTCGTCGGGGTAGGACCTGGGGGTGGGGGGGGTCCGTGCTGCCCTCCTGCCTCGCGGGATGAACGCGCCCACCCGCCCCGCAGGGACCCCCCCGGGACGGGGCACCCACAGCCTGAGACACAGCACCCACGGCCCAGGGACCCCTGCCCCACGGTGGGGCGCCCACAGCCTGAGACACAGCACCCATGGCCCAGGGACCCCTGCCCCGGGGTGGGGCACCCACAGCCTGAGACACAGCACCCACGGCCCAGGGACCCCTGCCCCACGGTGGGGCACCCACAGCCTGAGACACAGCACCCACGGCCCAGGGACCCCTGCCCCGGGGTGGGGCGCCCACAGCCTGAGACACAGCACCCACGGTCCAGGGACCCCTGCCCCGGGGTGGGGCACCCACAGCCTGAGACACAGCACCCATGGCCCAGGGACCCCTGAGACACAGCACCCACAGCCCACAGGGAACCCCCCCCCAGGACACGGCACCCACAGTGACCCTCCCAAATCTGAGCACCCACAGCCCTGGGAACCCCCAAACTTGGGCACCCCCAGCCCACAGGGACCCCCTTCAGCCTAAGGACCCACAGCCCATATCCCCCCCCCCGCCCCCCCCCCAACCTGGCACCCACAGCCCACGGGAGACACCCCCCCCCTCCCCCAACGGGGCACCCCCCCCCCCTCCCAAGCAGCGCCTGAGTCCCCCCTCCCTGGCCGGCCCCCCCCGCCCCCCCTCCCCGGTGCCCCCCCCACTGGCGTGGGCCCCCCCCACGCGTGCCCCCCCTCACCGCGGCTCCTCGAGGGGCCGCCACTCCACGCGGTGGTAGAGCCCCCGCACCCGCCCCAGCCACTCCCGCAGCAGCGCCGTCGTGTTGTCCACGCTGTGATCCACGGCCACCCTGGGGGGGGGGGGGGCGCCCCAAAAACACGCGTGTGTCCCCCTCCACGTGTCCCCCCGCGCCCCCTCCCCACGCGTCCTCCTCGAGCGTCCCCCCCCGCACAGGCTCCCCAGCCCCGCGACCCCCTCCATGTGTCCCCCTCCACTCATGCCCCCCCCGCCCCGTGTCCCCCGCGCCCCTTCCCCCTGCCCCTTCTCCCCACGAGTGTCCCCCGCGCCCCTTCCCCCTGCCCCTTCTCCCCACGAGTGTCCCCCCCGCCCCTTCCCCCTGCCCCTTCTCCCCACGAGTGTCCCCCGCGCCCCTTCCCCGCACCACGCGTGTCCCCCGCGCCCCTTCCCCTTCTCCCCACGAGTGTCCCCCCTGCCCCTTCCCCGCACCACGCGTGTCCCCCGCCCCTTCTCCCCACACGTGTCTCCCCCCACCCCTTCCCCTTCTCCCCACGCGTGTCCCCCCCAGCCCTTCCCTTCTCCCCACGAGTGTCCCCCGCGCCCCTTCCCCGCACCACGCGTGTCCCCCGCGCCCCTTCCCCTTCTCCCCACGCGTGTCCCCCGCGCCCCTTCCCCGCGTGTCCCCCGCCCCTTCTCCCCACGCGTGTCTCCCCCCATCCCTTCCCCTTCTCCCCACGAGTGTCCCCCCCGCCCCTTCCCCACACCACGCGTGTCCCCCGCGCCCCTTCCCCCTGCCCCTTCCCCGCACCACGCGTGTCCCCCGCGCCCCTTCCCCCTGCCCCTTCCCGCACCACGCGTGTCTCCCCGCGCCCCTTCCCCCTGCCCCTTCTCCCCACGAGTGTCCCCCCCGCCACTTCCCCGCACCACGCGTGTCTCCCCGCGCCCCTTCCCCCTGCCCCTTCCCCGCACCACGCGTGTCCCCCGCGCCCCTTCCCCCTGCCCCTTCCCCGCACCACGCGTGTCTCCCCGCGCCCCTTCCCCCTGCCCCTTCTCCCCACGAGTGTCCCCCCTGCCCCTTCCCCGCACCACGCGTGTCCCCCGCCCCTTCTCCCCACGCGTGTCTCCCCCCAGCCCTTCCCCTTCTCCCCACGCGTGTCCCCCCCGCCCCTTCCCCTTCTCCCCACGCGTGTCCCCCGCGCCCCTTCCCCGCGTGCCCCCCTGCCCCTTCTCCCCCCGTTCCCCCCCCCGCGCCCCGCCCACCAGAGCGCCGTGCGCTCCTTGGGGTGCCGCAGCCGCTCGAGCGCCCCGAGCGTGGCGGGCAGCGCGTGGGCCGCGTTCCGCGCCAGCAGCGCCACGGCCACGCGCGGCGGCCGCAGCGGCGACTCGGGGCTCCAGCGCTCCTCGGGGAAGTACCCGCCCGCCGGGCCCGGCCCCGCCGCCAGCGCCAGCAGCAGCAGCGGCCACGGCCGCGCCGCCGCCATCCTGCGCCGCCCGGCCGCGCCCCGCCCCCCGGCCCGCCCCCCGCCGCGCGCCCGGCCCCGCCCCGCCCCCGGGCCCGCCCCCCGCCGCGCGCCCGGCCGCGCCCCGCCCCCCGGCCCGCCCCCCGCCGCGCGCCCGGCCCCGCCCCGCCCCCGGGCCCGCCCCCCGCCGCGCGCCTGACCCCGCCCCGCCCCCGGGCCCGCCCCCCGCCGCGCGCCCGGCCCCGCCCCGCCCCCGGGCCCGCCCCCCGCCGCGCGCCCGGCCCCGCCCCGCCGGCCGGGACCCGCCGCGGCCCGGGCCCCGGGCCCGCCCCCCCGCGCCGTGGCTACGCCTCCCCGCTCTGGCCACGCCCACCCTCCGCTTCCCGCTCCCCGCCCCCTTCCCCCCCCCCCCCCCCATCTCTCCCCTCGCCCCCCATGGCTCTGCCATGGCTCTGTCCCCCCCCCCCCTTCCGCCATGGCTCTGTCCCCCCCCCCTCCCCCCCCCATCTCTCCCCTCCCCCCCCATGGCTCTGTGTGCCCCCCCCCCCCCCCGGATCTGCCCCCTCCCCCCCCGGACACACCCCGCCCACGCGTGTCGCCATTTCCCATCGCTCTATCGCCGCCCCCCGCGGGGGGGGGTGGGGGGTGGGGGAGGGTCACACCCGTGGGGGGAGGGGTCCCGCGGCCCCCCCCCGCCCCCCCAAACCTTCAGACTTTCAAACTTTCCACTATTTTCCCTTTAAAAATTCCAATGTTTTCCCAATAAAATGTCACTTTCAAGTGTTTTGCCTTAAAAGTCTCGTGTTTTGCCTCCTCGATGTTGCGTTTGCGTATTTTGCCGTCAAAACTTCACGCAGTTTTACCTTCCAAATTACTTTTACCTTCAGAATTTCAGCCTTTCAAGCATTTTTTTACCTTCAAAATTCATTTTTTACTCTCAAAATTTCACACTTTCACATATTTTGACCTTCAAAATGTACTTTTTTCCCTCCAAAACCTCTTTTCCCGCCACGGTTTCGCACCCCACCCACTTCCCCCCCCCCCCCCCGCATTTCGCTCCATGGCTCGAACCCACCCGCCGGGGCTGGCCGGGGGGGGGGGGGGGGGGCCGGGGGCAGCGTCGGCGTCCCGAATCGCCACCCGCCGCCCTCCTTATCACGCCCAAATCTGCCGCCGCCCGCCGAAAGGCCCGCGCCTACGGGCCGACGGATTTCCCCTATTTCCGTTATTTTCTCTTCCGAAGCGGTGCTTTTTCGCCCTTTCCCGCCCCGTTGGCCGCCGAGCTCATCCCTCCGAGCCGCCAGCTCCCGCCGAACCCTCTTCCCCCCGCCTCCCGCTGCAGTTTTTCCTTCTCCCTCCGCAACCCTTCGCGTTCACGGGGCATTTCGCCGAGGACCGATGGGTTTTTTTGGCCAAATCGCTCTGGTTTTGGACGGATTTCCCTCCCTCCCAGCGCCCGGCCGGCGCCGCCTCGGCGCGGGGCTGCCTTCGGGGCGCGAGCGACGCCGCGGGCGCCCACCGGGAGCTGCCGCCCCCTTTCCGCCCCCTCCGACGCTCGGGAGCACCCGAGAGCGCGGCGGCGGCAAATCCTCCATCAGCACGTTTCTGAAGGATCTAAAACCCAAAACGAGCGACTGAAACCACCTCGGAGCCAAAAACCTTGCCGGAAACGCTCCGGCCTCGAACGCTTTACCGACGTCGGGCTCCGGCCCCAGGAGAAAACCCCCGGCCCCGCCGCGGCCTCGCTCGTGCCTGTAAAACCGCAGGGCGTCGAGGATCGCCGCCGCCTGCAGCGATCCCTCCTCCGTGGTTCTGCGGGCACAAGGACGGGCCCGGCGGCGCGTCGGGGAGGCGATTCCCGCCAAACCGCGGCAGCACGGCGCCTACAAACCATTCCGAGCGAGGCTAAAGGCTGCAAAACCTCCCTCGCGCCGCCGGGTAGAGCCGTAGCGAGACCCGAGTCGCGCCGCCCGCTCCCCGCGGAGCTCCCGAGGCCTCCCCGGAGCCGCGATCCCGCCGAGTCCGCGCAGACGCAGAAACGCCTCCAGGAAAGGGCGGTAGAGGAAGGGCAGAAATTCTCCCGGCGGGTCGGCGAAGGGGGTCTCGCCTCGGCGAGGGAGGAGCGAGGCAGAAGCGCGACGTACGCCGGGGCGGCTACGGCTTCGAAAGCGACCCTCGCCCAGCGGCGGGCGGCCTCCGGCAGCGCCGCCGCCCGTTCCCCTGCAGAAACCCCGGGTTACAAACCAAACGGCCGCCCCCGGAGGGTGCCGGCCTCGGGGCGCCCTCGACGCGGCGGCGCAGCTGCTCAGAGTTAAAAAACCAGGGGGGGTTGGGGGGGGATCATTCGCCCCCCCCTTTGCGGGATGTGGAGGAACGAGGGAAACAGCGGATTTAGCGGCACGAGGCCTCGAAAGCGCCGGGTTCGGGCGACGCCGGGAGTTTAGCTGCAGGGTTACGGGGCTAAAAAGCACCTCGGGCGTCCTCTGGGCGCCGGGGGTCTCGGCTGGACACGGAACCTGCCTCGTGCGGTCGCTCCTCCTCCTCCCTCACACCCGGAGGTGCCGAACCTTCAGCGCCTTCAGCGCCTGCTGAGCCGGGAAGCGGCCGGCTTTCGCGCCGGCGGCCGTACCCGCGCGGCCCCGCGCCCACCTGCGGCTCCGCCTGCAAGGAACGAGGTTTTCCCGAGGTTTCACCACAGAAACGACGCAATTTTTACGGCCTCCGCGGCGGGAGAGCGTTTCCCTCTTCGCTTCCAAACCACCACAGGGTAAAATCTCCGAGCAGGACAAAGCAATTCTCCTGCCAGCCGTGGGAATCGCCGTCGTACTGGGAGAACGAGCCGTCGTCCCGGGGAGGGCGGCGTCGGGCGGCCCCCGGAGCTGCGGAGACACGAGAGGAGGCAGAAAAGCTCAGCAAAGGGGAGAAGCGTCGGCGCCGCGGCAGGACGAGGCTGGAGCGGTGCCAGGCCGGGAGCCGGGACCTTCCGCTGCGAGTGTTGCAGAACTCACGGCGGGAGGCGGCCGGGCACGGGCACCTCGCGGTGAGGAAGAGCAGAGAGAGCCTAAAGCACCGCGTCGTCGCTCTCCGTCATGAACCGCGGTGACGCCGGAAGGGCTTTGGCAGCCTTTGGCGTTGAGTCATGAGCTGGATCCTCGTCTCCCTCCGAATATACTCCCAAATACTCCCAAATACCGACTCCCAGGCGCAGAGGAGGAAGGTTTCCCCACTAATGGGTTCTGCGCAACGCTCAGTCTCACGATGGAGCCGCAACGAGGCCGGGAACAGCAGCAACGTCCTCCCGTTCCAGCCAAGTGTGGGGTCCTGCCCTGGGGAGGGGCGACCCCCCACACCAGCACAGGCTGGGGTGACCTGCTGGAGAGCGGCTCTGCTGGGAAGGGCTGGGGGTGCTGGGGGGCAGCGAGGTGACCCCGAGCCAGCACCGGGCCCGTGGGGCCAAGGGGGCCAGCGGTACCTGGGGGGCATGGAAAGGAGTGTGGGCGGCAGGGCGAGGGAGGTTCTCCTGTCCCTCTGCTCTGCCCCGGTGAGGCCACATCTGGGGGGCTGCGCCCAGCTCTGGGCCCCCCAGGTCAAGAAGGAGAGGGAGCTGCTGGGGAGAGGCCAGCAGAGAGCTACGGAGATGGTCAGGGGCTGGAGCATCTCCCGTGGGAGGAAAGGCTGAGACACCTGGGCTTGTTCAGCCTGGAGAAGAGAAGGCCGAGGGGGGTCTCATCAGTGCTTATAAATATCTGAAGGGCGGGTGTCAGGGGGATGGGGCCGGGCTCTTTTCAGCGGTGCCCAGCGCCAGGCCAAGGGGCAACGGGCACAAGCTGGAACACGGGAAGTTCCCCCTGAACGTGAGGACAAACCCCTTCCCTGTGCGGGTGCCAGAGCAGGGGCACAGGCTGCCCAGAGGGGCTGTGGGGTCCCTTCCCTGGAGACATTCACACCCCGCCTGGACGCGGTCCTGTGCCCCTGCTCTGGGGGTGCCTGCTCAAGCAGGGGGTGGGACGGGGTGAGCTCCAGGGGTCCCTTCCGACCCCCGCCACTCTGGGATTCAATGACAGACACCTCTGAGACCACACGACCACGGTGGGCAAGAGTTCCTCGGGGAGGCCGCGGCGGCTTTACCTCGCTCGGCAGGAGCTGTGGGGCCGGTCTCCCTCGGGGCTCCGGCTCCCCCGAGACCCGTCTCAGAAGCTCAGTCTCCAGCTGCCTCCGGTAGAAGGGCACGAAGTTCCTCGCGGCGGCGCGGCTGAGCAAGGACGGAGCCGGTTTCGGGGGGTGCCCTCCCCCCACAGGAGGCTGCTCGCTGCTTTTAATTGGCTTTTCTTGTTTCTCAACCCTAGGAACAGCAGCGGAGGCCGAGTGCTGAGGCACGAAGCAGCCTCTCCCCAGCTCAGGAAACAGAGAACTTTGTCCTTGTCGCCGGGCCCCGCTCCCAAACCGCTCCATCGCGCCGGGAATGCGGTCGGCGAGGCACGGGAAGGCGCCGGGGCCAGAAAGGATCCAAAACGCCACACGGCCTGGCGGTAAATCAGGACTAAAAAAAAAAAAAAAGACATTTTATGTGCCGCTGCTTCCACAAACGCTTCTTTCACCAGCTGGAAAATTGAAACAAGGGAGCAAAAATTCATCGAGAGCAGAGTCACTGAAATGTCACGGCCTGTGAGCTTGAAAGAATCGCAGAGAAACGCGTCGCTCAAGACAGAGGAAGGGTCAGGGAGGGCGGCAAAAGTTCCCCAACCACCCCCGAGAGGCGTCCCACGAGGAAGGAACCGCACGACAGGGTGCGGAGGCTCGTTCCGCACTTGCTCTTTTCTTTTTGGTCCAGCTTAATGCCTTAAAACCGACAGCTGAACTAGGACTTCGCGCCTCGCAAAGCCCAAACGCGAGCTCGGCGAGCCGGCGCCGGCAGCTCGGCGGGGCAGGAGGAGGGCCGACGCCACCAAGGGAGCCCGGCGCAGCTCGCTGCAAGCAGGAGCGATGGTTTTTGGGCCCTCCCCCCACCAAAAATAAAGCAATGGAGACGGTAGAAGTTGCTTCTCCCCTCTCGGGCACCGGCGCTTCCTCCCGTTCAGCGGGCCCGAACACCCTCCTCCCGTCTTCGGCCTCAGCACCCTCGCTGCCGGCCGGGCCCCGGGGCAGAGGGGCCGTTCCGTCCCGCTCCCCTCGGGATCATCGGCTCACAAATACTCAAATAAAGCCTCACGTCGACCCTCCATCCCCCCCGCGCAAACCGGCCGCTCCCCACCCCCTTTCTGCCAGTTTCACCCCGAATTTCAGGCGCTAAAATGGCACCGATTTGGTTTTGAGACGGGGCAAAGTCGCAGCCCAGCTGAGAGGGTCGCGCGCTGCGGCGGGACGGCGCTAGCCCAGGCCCTTCGCTCGCCCACGCCTATTTCCACCCGAGGAATAATTGTTGGCTACCGTTAATTAACACAGAACCGTTCGAGACGAGGCTGAAACGCCGCGTCTGGAGTTTAGATTTGGGGATGCTGAAGCGGTTCGGGCTGTAAATTGACACGGCGCTATGGAAAGCGCCACCGGATTTATCCAAATTTGCTCTCGGTTCCGCCCGCCTCGTCCCCTCTCCGCCACCCCACGACGGAGCGGGCGAGGAATTCGGGGCTGAGCGTGACCCTGGAGCGGGATTTTTCTCATTTATTTCCAAATTTGAGAGCGTAGGACGGGAACGGCCCCGCTCCGCACCCGCTCTCGCTTCCCTAATCGAGCCGAACAAAAATCGGCCATTTTTACCCTTACACAACCGGCGGGTTTTGACACCCTTCACGCCCCTCCCCGGGACGCGCAGGAACAGGAAACCCTGCGCGGAAGGACCCGGCGCTTGCGTCAGCCCCCCCACGAGCTGGTCAAAAAGGCCAAAGCCCCAAAGAAATCGAGGTGGGGGATGGTACAGAAAAGCTATAAAGGGGGATGGAAAAAGGTTTTGGAATCACCGGAGGGATAACGCAGCTCCGCCGCGCGTGAGAAGCCGGTTTCTAGACGCGGTGCCCCCGACCGGGCGCGTGGAACGTTCCCACCGCGGGTTTTCGGGCTCACATTCACCAAAACCGTCTCGTTCCGACCCGCGTCGTTTGTCAGCTCCGAGGGGGGCAGCGGGACGGGACTCGCGGTATTTTAATCGTCGTTTTCAACTCGCTTTAGGCTCCCGGTTCCCGAGCCTCGTCCCCGTGCGGCCGCTTGGCCGGTTTACTCGGCGTTTTCGAGGCGCGGAGCTCGGCCGTCGGGCGGATGCAAATGAGATCGCGGCCGCGTTCACGCCGAACTCACAAATCCCGACGCTTTCTGCCTGGGTCCCCTTAAAGGCGATTTCAGGTGTACCGAGACCAGCCGCTAACCGAGGCCTCCTCCGCAGCTCCCACCGGGACCCACCCGCACGCCCCGGGCAGCCGGGACAAACCAGAACCCCGCGGACTTCGGCGACGAAGGCTGAACCGCTCGTGCTCCGGCAGCCCTGGCCTCCGCGGCTCCAAAAGATGCCGTCGAGAGGGGAGGCTGCGCCCCGGTGCTGCCGGTTCAGGGCTTTTATGCTCCAAACCCCACCCAGCTTCTGCGCAATGTATCCGTAAAAATCCCCATCCAGCCCAAGAACCTCAATTCTTGGTTGTTTTACCCTGATCCGGCACGGAAACGCCGCGCGTGGAAGTCATCTGCCTTTTCTGACAAGCGTCCGTCCGTCCGTCCTCGTGTTGCCGGCACCGCGGACCCCCCGCCTGCTCCTCGAGCCCCTCGCTTACGGAAAAGCGCAGCCAGGTGGAAGGAGAACCAGGAGCAGAAGAGCTGAAATCCGTCTCATTTAATATCGCGCTGCCCTGTCGCACCCGAAACGCTCCGCGCGTGACTCCAAGCCGGCGCCCGCCGAACCGAAGGGATCGTTACGGGGAAATTCGTGCTCGGCAAAGGACCGTTTGTTCCAAAAAGAGGCGGGGGAGGGGAGGAAAAACAAGCCCGTCTGGGGCCACAACCGAGCGCCACGATCAAACGCATCGCCTGAGCCTGGCCGGCTCTACAAGACGGGGTGTTTCTCGACGGGGATGCTCAGCTCCTTGGCTGCCGCCTCGTCCAGGAACCAGCGCAGCTGCCCGGAGCGAGGCCGGACGCAAGCGGCAGGAAGGGGGTTTTCCTCGTCGCCTTCCAAAATGCGCTGTCGGGAGAGAGGGGACGGCGTCTCAGCCGAGCGGTCGGCAAAAGGGGACGGCGAACCACCCCCGGAGCGCTTCGGCGGCTGCCTGGAGCCTCCCGATCGCTTGTTCCGCCCCTGGATGCTTTGGGTTTTTGCAAAGACGATGAACGGTTTGGGTCCGAACCTTTAAAACAGCAGCTTTGCCTTCCCCCGTAGCCACGAAGACGACCATCCGCGCGGCGTTCAGCACGGGCAGGGTTAATGTTATTCGCTCCGGCGGCGGCTTCGGGGAGTCCGTGATAGCGGCAACTATTTTCTCTTTCTCCTATTGGAGTGAAAAAAACATGATGAAAAGAGGGGGGAAAACCCCCTCAGAGGAGGGGATCGACTACGAGCGGGCGGAGTGACGGGCACTGAGAGCAGCCGCGGGTCCTCGGCCCTTCCACGCCTCCACCCAACACCTACTTTTTTTTGTTTCCCCCCACCGAAACCGGGAGAAATTAAAAAAAAAACAAACCCCAAGCATGGGGATAAGTCAACATCAACAGCTTTTTTCTCCCTGCAACAGCTTTTTTTTTCCCCTTCCTCTTCATTTTTCAGCCCGCAACAGCCCCAAGTGAGGAACTCGCCGGCCGCGAGTTACCAGGGACAAGGCGGGGGCGCGGGCCCCGCCGCGGGTGCTGGTGGGAGCCAAGGGCCAGCGGCTGCACTCACCTGGAGCAGGGGGTGGCCGGGGAAGAGGGAGCACGTGTGTCCATCCGGCCCGACCCCCAGCACCAGCAAGTCGAAGATGGGGACGTCCTCGCCCGGGAAAGCCTGCGGAGAGGAAGGGAGATGGAGCCGCGGCGGGAACACCTTCTCCCGCCAACCGATGCCCCCCCGGCCGGTACCTGGCGGAGCTGCGCGGCGTAGTCATCGGCGGCGGCGGCGGGAGGGAGCCCGGGGGTGAGGGTCAGCACGCGCGGCCCCGGGGTGGGCAGCTGCGGCAGCAGCCGGGCCTGCGGAGGGAACCAGGGAGCGTCCTGGGTGCGAAGGGACCCGCAAGGACCATCGAGCCCAGCTCCCGGCCCTGCCCAGGACACCCCAAATTTACACCGTGTTTCTGGGGGCCTTGGCCAAGTGCTCCTTGAATATCGCCGGGCTGGTGCCGTGATGCCTCCCTGGGGAGCCTGTGCCAGGGCTCCCCCACCCTCGGGGGGAAGAGCCTTCTCCTAAACCCAGCCTAGACCTCCCCTGGCACATCTCCCTGCCATTCCCTCGGGGCCTGGCGTTGGTCACCAGAGAGAAGGGATCAGCCCTGCCCCTCCTCCTCCTCCCCCCCTTGGGAGGAAGCTGCAGAGCGCCATGAGGCTGCCCTTGGCCTCCTCTGCTCCAGCTGAACAAACCCAGGGACTTCAGCTGCTCCTCGTACGGTTTCCCCTCTAAACCCTTCCCAACCCCGTGGCCCTTCTCTGGACACTCTCCAGTAGCTTTATACCCTTTATATTCTCTATATCCTTTATATCATTGATATCCTACACCCTGTGGCACCCAAACCTGCCCACAGCACTTGAGGCGAGGCCACCCCGGCGCGGAGCACAGCGGGACAATCCCCCCCCCTCGCCTGGCTGCAAAGCAGGGCTTAGCATAGAATTGTTAACGTTGGAAAAGACCTCGAGGACCATCAAGTCCAGCCCCAACCCAACCCCCCCCCCCCCCCCCCATAAACCACGTCCCCAGGGGCCACGTCTGCGCGGTGTCTGACCCCCCCAGGGATGGCGACTCCCCCACCTCTCGGGGCAGCCTGTGCCACTCCCTGACCGCTCTGGCAGGGGAGACATTTCCCCTCACACCCAACCTAAACCTGCCCTGACGCAGCTCGAGGCCGTTTCCCCATGTCCCATCGCTCGTTCCTTGGGAGCAGAGACCGACCCCCCCCTCACTCCAGCCCCTCTCAGGCAGCTGCAGAGAGCGAGAAGGGCTCCCCTCCACCCCCTCCTCTCCACACCGAACACCCCCAGCCGCCCGCTGCCCCTCTTGGCCCACGCTGAACTCGCCACAGACGCGGCCCCCCCGGGTCCCTCCCCGCGGAGCCGCCCTCCACCCGCCCCGGGTCGCCGCGCCCCAGGTGCAAAACCCGGCCCTCGGCCCTGTGAAGCTCCGTCCGGTCGGCGGTTTCGCAGCCTGCAGAGCTCAGCAGGGCTCGCCCGCCCGGCCCCGCTCACCTGGTAGGCGCCGGCCGTGCTCTCCGGGTGCCCGGGCGGCACCAGCCGCTCGTCGCAGAAGGCCACCAGCCACGGGCCCGCGGCGGCGGGGCCGGCGGCGACGGCGGGGGGCAGGTCCCGGGCCAGGAGCTCCACCAGGCTCCCTCCCGAGAGGCCCAGCGCGAAGCGCCCGCCGCCCGCCTCGGCCGCCCGCTCGGTCACCAGCCGCGCCAGGGCCGGGCCCAGCTCCCGCGGCGACGGGAACACGGCGGGGCTGCGGCGCGGCGGCGGGGCGGCCATGGCGGCGGGGCGGCGCGCAGGAAGTGACGCGCTGGGCGCCGCGCGGTTGCCTAGCAACCCCGGCCTAGCAACCCCGCGGCCTTTGACCCCAGCCCAGCGACCCCAGCCTAGCAACCCCAGGGCTCTCGACCCTGACCTAGTGACCCTGCGTCCTTTGATCCCAGCCTAGCGACCCTGTGGCCTAGCGACCCCAGCCTAGTGACCCCAGCCTAGCGACCCCACAACCTTTGTCCCTAGCCTAGCAAGCCCGTGGCCTAGGAGGCCTAGCCTAGTGACCCTAGCCTAGCAACCCCAGCGTAGTGACTTAGCACTGTTGACACCCTCGAGGGCAGAGAGGCCCTGCAGGGTAACCACCAGCCGTGCAGAGTTTACCAAGGCCAAGAGCTGGGTTTTGCCCCTGGGGCACGGCAGCCCTGGCTGTACAGACAGACTAGGGAGCGAGGGGCTGGGGAGCAGCTCTGCAGGGAGGGACCGGGGGGTTCTGGTCGATGAAGTTGAACATAAGCCACCAGCGTGCCCTGGGGGGCATCGAGCCCTGCTTTGCAGCCAGGCGAGGGGGGAGGATTGTCCCGCTGTGCTCCGCGCCGGGGCGGCCTCGCCTTGAGTGCTGTGGGCAGGTTTGGGCGCCACAGGGCGTAGGATATCCATGATATAAAGGATATAGAGAATATAAAGGGTATAAAGCTACTGGAGAGTGTCCAGAGAAGAGCCATGGGGTGGGGGAAGGGTTTAGAGGAGAAACCGTATGAGGAGTGGCTGAAGCCACAGAATCCCAGAGTGGTGGGGGTCAGAAGGGACCCCTCGAGATGATCCCATCCCACCCCCTGCTTGAGCAGGCACCCCCAGAGCAGGGGGCACAGGACCGCGTCCAGGCGGGGTGTGAATGTCTCCAGGGAAGGGACCCCACAGCCTCTCTGGGCAGCCTGTGCCCCTGCTCTGGCACCCGCACAGCAACGGAGATTTTTCTCATTTCTTGTTTCTCTCTTATCCCTGGGTTTGTTCAGCTGGAGCAGAGGAGGCCAAGGGCAGCCTCACGGCGCTCTGCAGCTTCCCCCCAAGGGGAGGAGGAAGAGGGGCAGGGCTGATCCCTTCTCTCTGGTGACCAACGCCAGGCCCCGAGGGAATGGCAGGGAGATGTGCCAGGGGAGGGTTAGGCTGGGTTTAGGAGAAGGCTCTTCCCCCAGAGGGTGGGGGAGCCCTGGAACAGGCTCCGCAGGGAGGCATCACGGCACCAGCCCGGCGATATTCAAGGAGCACTTGGACACGGCCCTCAGAGACACAGTGTGAATTTGGGGTGTCCTGGGCAGGGCCGGGAGCTGGGCTCGATGGTCCCTGTGGGTCCCTTCGCAGTCAGGACTTTCTATGATTGACTCTACAACCCCACATCCCTCTGCTGGCAGATGGCAGCAGGCGGTGGTGGGCTGAGCTTTACTCCGTTATTTCTCATCCACCACCCAAGCACAAACCCCTTCCTACTGCCCCTCCTCCCTCAGCCGGGGTCCATACGGCCTCAGCACCGGCCTTCCCGCGAGCAGGCCTGACATCCTGAAAAAAATGGAATTTTCTGCTCAGTAATAACAAGGAAGCACACGAGCCCGGCACAGCAGAGCCTGGTGGCCTGAGGAGGGAGCTGAGAGACAGGGAAGCGTTTGTTTTACATCTGTATCCTTGAAGAACTGAGAGACTGATAGAAGGGAACATCCAGCTCAGGTATCAACCAAAGCTGGGTGATAGTGTCTATATATCTGTACATATACGTACTTCTATCTCTGTTCTATATATAGAAAGTGTATAGTCAAGGAGAAGCTGGCCAAGCTGGAGAGGGGGGCCTGGGAGAGCCTCCTGAGGTCCAGCAAGGCCAAGTGCAAGGTCCTGCCCCTGGGTCGGGGCAGCCCCGGTACCAACACAGGCTGGGGGTGGGGGGATGGGGAGCAGCCCTGCGGAGAAGGACTCGGGGTGCTGGGGGATGAAAAGCTGGGCACAAGCCGGTCATGTGCGCTCGCAGCCCAGACCCCCAGCCGTGCCCTGGGCTGCATCCCCAGCAGCGTGGGCAGCCGGGCGAGGGAGGGGGTCCTGCCCCTCTGCCCCGCTCTGTGAGACCCCCCTGCAGTGCCGCAGCCAGCTCTGGGGTCCCCAGCACAGGACAGACACGGGGCTGTTGGAGCGGGGCCAGAGGGGGCACAGAAATGCTCCGAGGGCTGGAGCCCCTCTGCTGCGAGGCCGGGCTGGGAGAGCTGGGGTTGTGCAGCTGGAGAAGGGGAGGCTGCGGGGAGACCTTATTGCAGCCTCTCAGTGCTTAAAGGGGGGCTGTAGGAAGGGCAGGGTCGACCTCTTTAGCAAGGGCCAATGTGCCAGGACAAGGGGGAATGGTTTTAAACTAAAGGAGGGTGGATTTAGACTGGCTCTAAAGGGGGAAATTGTTTACGCTGAGGGTGGTGAAGCGCTGGAAGGGGTTGCCCAGAGAGGTGGTCGATGCCCCATCCCTGGGAACACTCAAGGCCAGGTTGGACGGGGCTGTGAGGGGCCTGATCTGGGTGAAGATGTCCCTGCTCACTGCAGGGGGCTGGACTAGAGACCTCTAAAGGTCCCTTCCCACCCAAACCATTCTGTGTTTGTATGATTTTAAGAAGAAAAACTAATTGGGATATCAATAAGAACTCAAGCTAAGTGTCCTTTGGGTGACCTGTCGTCATTATAATACTAAAAATCACACCCACAGGCCAGAAAACCCCCTACTCAAATAAGCCCCTCACTTACGTGGTAAAATGAAAGGGACCTGTACCTTTAAAGTGAAATGAGAAAGAAACTACCCAATTATTAGCTGGAATAAGCAAATATCTGTGAGTGACACATCGAGCTGTACAAATACCTTGTAGTGTCTCGGTGCGGGGTGCTGGTATCGTGGTTACCACCCAGAGCCCATCTTCGTGCAGAAATTAAACATGTGGAGTTTTTTTTACACCCCAGGCAAACAAACCCACTTTTCGGGAGAACCCCGCCACCGCAGCCTGGGGTCAGGGCCGCTCCCCTCCCCCCACCCCACACCCAGAAAAAGCTTATTTTTGTTTTTCTCTCTCTTTTAATGTCCTCACAGCCCCAGCCCTAAAGGTGTGGGCAGTTAAAACGTGACACAAATGAGGTTAAAAATCATCTAAGTCAGTGAGTAAAGTTCGGAGACGGAGCAGAGAGAAGCCCCAGCGGCGCGCGGGTATCTCCGTCAATAAATATGGCCATCGAGCTCCTCCCTAAGCGGGTAGTGGTTACAAAAATACTCTCTCTAGAGGCGTGAGGGCGGGTTAATGGGACGTCGGCGCTCAGGGAGGGTTAATGTGCTTTAGGGGAAGGAGCCGCCGGGCGAGGCCTCAGGCCCTCGCAGGAATCCGTCGCCTCCCACCAGCGTCGGCCCTCCGATTAGTCATCGGGTTTGTTTTTTTTTTTCCCCCCTCGAAAAGGTTGAATCCGACTAGATCATAAAGCGGCTTTTCCGGAACAAATCCTTTCGTAAAGGCATTCATCCAGAGGAACGTATTTTCCCAACTTTAGATCCAGAAAGTACAACCGATCTGAGGTTTGGTGGGGGTTGAATCCTTCCCTCTGTAAGCGGGTTTTCTGAATCTTAAACGTACCTTTGAAAAACAGAGAAAAAAAAAGCCCAACCTAAAACCACTTTGCCTCGAAAAGCTGCTCAAGCAGGAAACGTCATGGGCGGCGTTTCGCTCCTACTTCACACTTTTGCCTGAGACTTTTAGCAACTCGGAGCTCGGTGAGCGCCCCGATGGTTACCGGAGTTCTTAAGTGAACCTCGCGCAGTGTTTACTTCTCCCGCACGGGCTGGTAAAAGGATCCCGTGACATTTTTGGGAAGCTGAAAACAGAAAAGGCGGCAGCCAAAGAGCAGCTGGCTCAGCCGTTGGTCCTGCTGGAATAAAGCCCCGGGAAAGGGAGCGGACGGCGTACGAGGGGGTACGCGCTCCCCTTTATATACGTAGCTCTTTTCTATAAGGACCCAGAACTGGCCAATTTCTTGTTTAAGACTTAACTACAATCGTTTTTTTTTACCTAGGGGTATTTCTGCACCTGCCACGCTCCAAACTGGGACATTATTTCACCCTGAAGCAGGTGGAAACGCTTCCAAAAGCTCCTTTTGGGATCTGAACCTCCCCAGAGAGCCGCCGCCTCACTGATACCTGTGGTGTCGACCTGGGGTAGGAGCCGGAGGAAGACGGGCCGGGCATAGGGAGGCAACACCTTCTGCAGCTCCTGGTACAGGACGTTGGGGTTGACTTTAGCTTTGGGATCTGCGATCGCTGCCATCCCAGCCTTGCCCTCCACCCCTGAAAGAGGAGAGCACAGCCGGAGCTCGAAACACTCAGCAGGCGTGAGCATTTCCCTCCCCGAGCCTCTTCCAAGCAAAGCGGGGACGTGCTGAGGAAACCCCAGTTCAACCCCAGAGGCTCCGAGGCTGCCGCCAATGCGTCCCCTCACCCCTTATCGCAGCCGCCCCTGAAAGCGAATCCAATTCTCATTTTTATCGGGTTCCTCTCGCGTACGTCGTGATAAAATAAAGAGCAGCAGTGCTACGCCGGGCATCTCTCCAGCCATGCACTCTACCCCTCAGTTCCCGTCCTCGTGCCCTCCTCAACCCCCCGTTCCCGGATCACTCGAAGCTCCAAGGCCGGCACACCCACGGAAGGGTCTTTGCGCACCAAGAGCTTCTGCAAAGCTCACGATGTAAAAAACCCTTCCTTTTTAAGAGACAAATAAAGATTCCGCTACTGGATCTTGTTATTTCTACCTCTCAGGGTAAGCGCGCCGGACTCCGCTCTTCCACCCTTGTTCTATCTTCATTTTTGGGTGCCTGGTTACATAGAGGCGACCCATTCCTACCTGCTCCGACGCAGATCTGGTACGTTTGCCCAATATTTGCCTTTTTCCCCAAATCCCGCGCGCTCCTACTCGACGTTTTTACCTGGCACTTCCACGCCATACACGGCAACGTCCGTCTGGTTGAGGATGTGACTCAACGTTCCTTCCACCTCCGTGGTAGAGACGTTCTCTCCTCGCCATCGGAAGGTATCCCCGCTGCGATCTTTGAAGTACATGTAACCCAGTTCGTCCATCACCAACACGTCTCCTGGGAGGGGGGAAGACACCAAAACAAAACCACCTCAGGAGGCAAGTTCGCTCCCTTTGTTGCATTTCCTTAGGTGGCTCAGGGCCGCCTCAGCGCCCTCTGCTCAGCGTCGCTTCCCAGGGAGGCGCGGAACTACCCCGGTGAGTCCCCACCGCCGCGCGCAGCGTCTCCTCCTTACGGGAGACGGGTGGCAGGAAAAGGACTGGGGGGGAAATATCTCTCCCTCTTTGAAATGTTGATATTTTTTTTTTAATTAAATCCAGAACAGCTCAACAGCTGGCAACTCAAAAACACCACCACATCCGTTCAGAGAATCCTTTAGGTTGGAAAAGGCCTTCAAGAGCATCGATTCCTCCCCAGAAAACCCCGATTTAGGTCTCTCGAGACCACCTTTGCACGAGGAACGCCCGCAGTCCCCACCTGAAAGGTACGCCTGGTCCCCTTTCCGAAGCACGTTGTAAGCGATCTTCTTGTTGGTGGCGCTCTCGTTGACGTAACCGTCGAACCGACGCAGGGGGTCCTGTTGATTTATCTGACCGACGAGCAATCCCGGCTCTCCTGCAGGAAAACGGGATCAACACAGGATCACACCGACATCCCGGGACGAGCCAGAGCCTTTGTGCGCACCAAAAGGCGTTCAGCTGCTGAACTGATCCATCTTTGGAGGGAAGAACTGGAGGTGAAAGCCTGTCCGTCGCACTAGAAACCGCTGAATCCAGCCAGAGCTTTATTTTTTAGTTTTTAGACCAAAATGCTGCGATCGATTCGTGCGGGATGGGCTCACCTGGGCGACAGGGGATACACAGCCCACTGGAATCCCGGATCAGCTCCATCGTGTCCTCGTTTACCTTCACCAGACGAATGGGATAAATGTTGGGCAAAATCCGACTGTTGAAACCACAGGCACCGACCTTCCCAACGACAGGAAAAAAAACACCGAACAAACCCTAAATGCTGAAGGAACAGCTTCGTTCTTGCATTACTGCTCTCTGGGAGTTCTCTAATCCTTCCTCCCCTTCCATTTAACGTGAAATTCACCCAGAATCTAAGGTTTTTCCCACCAGGGTTTTGTGCACAACCCCCCCCAGTTCCTGACCTAGCTGCCCCCGCCGCCCGCCGCCCAGTTCCCGACCTAGCTGCCCCCGCCGCCCCCCCAGTTCCCGACCTAGCTGCCCCCGCTGCTCCCCACCAGTTCCCGACCTAGCTGCCCCCGCCGCCCCCCCAGTTCCCGACCTAGCTGCCCCCGCTGCTCCCCACCAGTTCCCGACCTAGCTGCCCCCGCCGCCCCCCCAGTTCCCGACCTAGCTGCCCCTGCCGCCCCCCCAGTTCCCGACCTAGCTGCCCCGGCTGCTCCCCACCAGTTCCCGACCTAGCTGCCCCCGCCGCCCCCCCAGTTCCCGACCTAGCTGCCCCCGCCGCCGCCCCAGTTCCCGACCTAGCTGCCCCCGCCGCCCCCCCAGTTCCCGACCTAGCTGCCCCGGCTGCTCCCCACCAGTTCCCGACCTAGCTGCCCCCGCCGCTCCCCCCCAATTCCCGACCTAGCTGCCCCCGCCGCCCCCCCAGTTCCCGACCTAGCTGCCCCCGCCGCCCCCCCAGTTCCCGACCTAGCTGCCCCCGCCGCCCCCCCAGTTCCCGACCTAGCTGCCCCTGCCGCCCCCCCAGTTCCCGACCTAGCTGCCCCCGCCGCCCCCCCAGTTCCCGACCTAGCTGCCCCCGCCGCCGCCCCCAGTTCCCGACCTAGCTGCCCCCGCCGCTCCCCACCAATTCCCGACCTAGCTGCCCCCGCCGCTCCCCCCCAAGTCCCGACCTAGCTGCCCCCGCCGCCCCCCCAGTTCCCGACCTAGCTGCCCCTGCCGCCCCCCCAGTTCCCGACCTAGCTGCCCCCGCCGCCCCCCCAGTTCCCGACCTAGCTGCCCCCGCCGCCGCCCCCAGTTCCCGACCTAGCCGCCCCCGCCGCTCCCCACCAATTCCCGACCTAGCCGCCCCCGCCGCTCCCCCCCAAGTTCCCGACCTAGCCGCCCCCGCCGCCGCCCCCAGTTCCCGACCTAGCCGCCCCCGCCGCCGCCCCCCCAGTTCCCGACCTAGCCGCCCCCGCCGCTCCCCCCCAAGTTCCCGACCTAGCCGCCCCCGCCGCTCCCCACCAATTCCCGACCTAGCTGCCCCCGCCGCTCCCCCCCAAGTCCCGACCTAGCTGCCCCCGCCGCCGCCCCCAGTTCCCGACCTAGCCGCCCCCGCCGCCCCCCCAGTTCCCGACCTAGCTGCCCCCGCCGCTCCCCCCCAAGTTCCCGACCTAGCCGCCCCCGCCGCTCCCCCCCAAGTTCCCGACCTAGCTGCCCCCGCCGCCGCCCCCCAAGTTCCCGACCTAGCTGCCCCCGCCGCCGCCCCCCAAGTTCCCGACGCAGCTGCCCCCGCCGCTCCCCCCCAAGTTCCCGACGCAGCTGCCCCCGCCGCTCCCCCCCAAGTCCCGACCTAGCTGCCCCCGCCGCTCCCCCCCAAGTTCCCGACCTAGCTGCCCCCGCCGCTCCCCCCCAAGTTCCCGACCTAGCTGCCCCCGCCGCTGCCCCCCAGTTCCCGACCTAGCTGCCCCCGCCGCTCCCCCCCAAGTTCCCGACCTAGCTGCCCCCGCCGCCGACCCCCCAAGTTCCCGACGCAGCTGCCCCCGCCGCTCCCCGCCAAGTCCCGACCTAGCCGCCCCCGCCGCTCCCCCCCAAGTTCCCGACCTAGCTGCCCCCGCCGCTCCCCCCCAAGTTCCCGACCTAGCCGCCCCCGCCGCCGCCCCCCCAAGTTCCCCACCTAGCTGCCCCCGCTGCCGCCCCCCCAAGTTCCCGACCTAGCTGCCCCCGCCGCTCCCCCCCAAGTTCCCGACCTAGCTGCCCCCGCCGCCGCCCCCCCAAGTTCCCGACCTAGCTGCCCCCGCCGCCGCCCCCCCAGTTCCCGACCTAGCTGCCCCCGCCGCCGCCCCCAGTTCCCGACCTAGCTGCCCCCGCCGCTCCCCCCCAAGTTCCCCACCTAGGTGCCCCCGCCGCCGCCCCCCCAGTTCCCCACCTAGGTGCCCCCGCCGCCGCCCCCCCAGTTCCCGACCTAGCTGCCCCCGCCGCCGCCCCCCCAGTTCCCGACCTAGCTGCCCCCGCCGCTCCCCCCCAAGTTCCCGACCTAGCTGCCCCCGCCGCCGCCCCCCAAGTTCCCGACGCAGCTGCCCCCGCCGCTCCCCGCCAAGTCCCGACCTAGCTGCCCCCGCCGCTCCCCCCAAGTTCCCGACCTAGCTGCCCCCGCCGCCGCCCCCCAAGTTCCCGACGCAGCTGCCCCCGCCGCTCCCCCCAAGTTCCCGACCTAGCTGCCCCCGCCGCCGCCCCCAGTTCCCGACCTAGCCGCCCCCGCCGACCCCCAAGTTCCCGACGCAGCTGCCCCCGCCGCTCCCCCCCAAGTTCCCGACCTAGCTGCCCCCGCCGCTCCCTCCCAAGTTCCCGACCTAGCTGCCCCCGCCGCTCCCCCCCAAGTTCCCGACCTAGCTGCCCCCGCCGCTCCCTCCCAAGTTCCCGACCTAGCTGCCCCCGCCGCTCCCCCCCAAGTTCCCGACCTAGCTGCCCCCGCCGCTGCCCCCCAGTTCCCGACCTAGCTGCCCCCGCCGCCGCCCCCCCAGTTCCCGACCTAGCTGCCCCCGCCGCCGCCCCCCCAATTCCCGACCTAGCTGCCCCCGCCAGCCCTTGCGAGAGGACAAGGGGGAGTCGGAGAAGCCAGCAGAGCCTCCTCCCCTTCCCCCACGCTCCTCCCAGGCGCCGCGGCACCCTCTGCCTCCTCACCTTTCCGTCCAGGTTGGCGATGCTGCAGTTGCACTCCGTGGCTCCGTAGAACTCTCCGATCTGCTTAATTCGGAAGCGTTTTGTGAAGTCCTCCCATATGGTGGGTCTCAAACCATTGCCCACCGCCAGCCGCACGCAGTGTTGGGTTTCTGACTCTCGGACAGGCTGATTCAGAAGATACCTGCAGATTTCCCCGATATACTGAATAATCTGAAGCAGTAAACACAAAAACATCGCTCAGGCTTCAGGCGACCCTTACGACGCCCTGGAAAAAGCCAACCACGAGGCCGCGAGCGTCAGCGTACCTCATGGAACGAGACACGTCGGGCATTTTAGTAAATTCTGAAGCTTTTGCAAATTTAAGTTGGGATTTTTTACCACAAAAAAAAAAAAAAACCAAAACAAAACCAGGTAAAACAGATATTGCCCTCCGGAACCTGTGCGTTAGCACCAGAAAGGGCATAGGAAGGACCCCACAGTGTGAATAAAGATGCTTCTATAGAGAAAAACACTCGTGCTTCAAAAGGTGACTTAAAAACCTCTAAAAAGATGAGGGGAATGAGGGGTCAGTCACACGCCAACAGCTCAACCCAGCAAAAGGCAGTCAGAGCCGGGATCCAAGTGCCAGCTATAGATACCGCCGGAGGGGAAAGGGCAAGAGAGACACCAGGGAGGAGAAAGGGCTGCTTAAATTAAAAGGTCACGTGGACGTAAACACAAATAGATGTTTATTGGCTACAAACTGCCAAGATAGGCCCCCTGCAGAGATTCCTAACACGGGTAGTTTCCGGCAGAGCTCTCCTGCAAGGGTCAGGGATGCAAAAAGCTGGTTGTGACAACTTTACAAGGAGAAAAACGGGCGACAGACCTTTTCTAAAGCCCTGCACGCCTAACGCGGTGCCGGCAATAAAGACACCACAGCACAGGTGCCTCGATATCTGACACGGGACGGGGAATTATGTGGAGACCATCGATTACGCAGCGAACGCGACGCTCTCCAGTCGAGCACCAGCAGAGCCCTCACCGTGCATCTGTATTTCGTGCAGTCGTCCCAGAAGCGGCTGGCCGAGAATTTCTTCCTGATCACCACGGTGAGGCCGTGGATTAGACACTGGCCAACTCCCATGATGTTACCTGGAAAATAAGGATCACGGGGCTAGCTCTGGCCATCCCGGGTCTGTTCGCTCACAAGGATGCGTGGAAGAGCGGGCAGGGGGGAGGCCAAGGCCTCACCTCCGCCTCCGAGGGGGAGGCTGCGCTTACCTGCGGAGTGGTAGAGCGGCAGGCAGTTGTAGAGGACATCCCCCGGGTGCATTTTGTAGGCGTAGTAACCGAAGGCAGCGATACGGTAGTACCTGCAAGAGCATAGCGCGTGCTGAGCGAGCGAGGCAGGTAAAGCGTGGGGTTTTGTGATGCGAAACGCGCCTCGAGAGGGAAAAACCTCCTCGGGTCCTCACCTGCTGTGCACCACGATGGCCGCTTTGGGCATCCCGGTTGTTCCCGAAGTGTAGATGTAGAAAAGCCGATCTAGAAGAATGGAAAACAAGCGTCAGTTTGTTCTCGGCTGCCTGAGGAAATCCCCCACGGGGGTTGTTTTGTGGTTTAGGCTTTGTCCCCAGCAGCTGAGGAATGGCTGAGCGACACACAGGGGACAGCGAGCTGCCAAGGCCGACACCAACGCGGAGCTGTGGAGAATCCGCACGTCGTCCGTAACAGGAAACACAGGAAACGTGCAACGGAGAGCTTGCAGAGCTCTGAGGAGCCCTGTACACCTTTACACAAACGAGCCAGCAGCATGCCCAGGTGGCCAAGGAGGCCACCAGCCCCCGGGCTTGTGTCAGCGATGGTGTGGCCAGCAGGAGCCGGGCAGGGATGGGGCCCCTGTGCTCGGCACTGGGGAGGCCCCACCTCGAATGCCGGGCTCAGGTTTGGGCCCCTCGGGACAAGAAGGGCCTTGAGGAGCTGGAGCGTGTCCAGAGAAGGGCAGCGGGGCTGGGGCAGGGTCTGGAGCACAAGTGTGCTGGGGGGCGGCTGAGGGGGCTGGGGGGGTTTAGCCTGGAGAAGAGGGGGCTGAGGGGAGCCCTTCTCGCTCTCTGCAGCTGCCTGAGAGGGGCTGGGGTGGGGGGGGGGTCGGTCTCTGCTCCCAAGGAACGAGCGATGGGACGAGAGGAAACGGCCTCGAGCTGCGTCAGGGCAGGTTTAGGTTGGGTGTGAGGGGAAATGTCTCCCCTGCCAGAGCGGTCAGGGAGTGGCACAGGCTGCCCCGAGAGGTGGGGGAGTCGCCATCCCTGGGGGGGTCAGACACCGCGCAGACGTGGCCCCTGGGGACATGGTTTATGGGGGGGTGGGGTGGGGTTGGGTTGGGGTTGGACTCGATGGTCCTTGAGGTCTTTTCCAGACTTAGTGATTCCATGATTCTATGATTCTAAGTTGTTCTGGGACTAGATTAGCTCTCCAGGCCAGATGTTAATTCCAAATGGACTGAGAAAAAAGGTCTCAACCTGCATCTGAGGGTAGGGTGGGGATCTAATTCTATGGCTAAAAAAAAAAATAAATCTAACTCTATTTCTATAGAATCTATAATCTAAGAATCTAAAGGGAAAGCCTCTCAGCAGCGCAATTCCTCCCGCTGTTAACAACGTTCCGAAACAGAACCTCCTGCCTCAGGGGTCTCGGATACGCTCAATTATCTTCAAGTGCAAAATACAGACTGGAGGCCAGTTGGCGCCTTCTTCCTCTCCCTCTCCTGAATCCCAAACCCGCCGATCCTCGTCCTCGCCACAGGCAAGGAAAGGTTTTAGCGGCGCGCGAGCCAGCTGCGGGGGAAGGCAGCACGGGCCGTTAAATGCTCCGGACGAATCGCACGGGCTCGGGGAGCTAGCAGAACGCGGGGCGAGCCCTGGCAGGCCAGCTGCTTCACCCCACACATGCTCCGGCTGCTCTTCTCCCGTAACAGGGTTGTTGCCTTTGGGAAGGCGCCGCTCTCCCTCCTTCAGGTACTAAATACATTAGTTACGTAAAGCTCGGGAGCCTCAGACAACAAGAAACTTAACGCAGAGCACCCCGGCACCAGGCTCTGTTTTGGTTATTCCTCTTTTTTTCTTCGTTGTTCTACTCATCAGCCCAAACCGTGTTGATTTAATCTCCCCGCCTTGCTTTGTTTTCCTCATTTTGCCATCACCCAGCCCAGCTCTCACGCGCACCATGTTGCGAAATAAAAACCATTGATAAAATTACCATCTAAGCCTTTGACTGGAATCTGAGTCGGGGGCGATTTCGATGCGGTGCTCAGAAGAGGATCGAGATGCCTGGTCTCCACAGGAACGACGTCCGGGTTGTACTCACCGGAGCAGAACTTTGCCATGTTCTTCCCCAACATCCCGTTCACTTCAGATATCGCTGCAAGACAAAGCAAGTCGCTTTTGTGACAAACGCCACGCTCTAGGCAGTGACAAAAGTAATCTGTCTTATCTCCTGTTGTGCCCCAAAACCACGGGGGGACCTGAAGAACCAGGGACTCCTTTAAAATACTGACATCGCCCCCGTCCGGATAATACCCGCACCAGGGCGGTCAGACTGACCTGGGGCCAGTAAAAACCCTAACAAAAAAAAACCATACAAAATTGCCTCTCCCCGTGATGTCACCATCTCCTCGTGATTGTCAAATGATCCAGAACGGTTTCAAGGAGATGATTCAGAATAATAAACCATCAGATCTAACAATGCCAAGGGAACAGGGTTCGTTAGAGAAGCAGGGATGGATTTAAAACCAGCGTCCACTGACAAGCCTCTCCTGCGGCAGAAAGCGAAGGGTATTAACACAGAGAAGAGGAAAAACCCACCCCGCGGCAGAAAAACGCGCCCCGCGGCACGTATCGCCGCGGCCTGATGAAGCGCAAGCCTCCTGATGCAGCGCTTCCAGATCCAGAGAGGAAGCAGAGCAAATCGGTGAGCTCAGTTCAGGCACCGCGAAATCAGGAAGACGAAACCGAGCTCCTGACGGCTCCACTCCAAACACCGCTCCTCTTTTAGCCTCGGACACTAACCGAACGCTTCGGCCTCGTGTAGTCAGGAGATTTACCACCTTCCCTAGCTTTTAATACAGGCAGCTGCCTTTTTGGCTTTCGTTTCCTCGATCTCTGCCTCACCCAGGACCACGCGAACAAGTTGCCCGTCGGGTGTACGAGCGCCCCAAGTGACTCACCCAAAGACAGCTCCCCCCCGAAGATGATGGCTTTTGCCCCCGAAGTCGTCACGCAGTAAACCAGAGAATCCAAACGCAAATTGAAGTTGATCAGAGCCGCTTCGATGCCGATTTTTGCCATCCCTAACCAGAGGCCGACGAACTCGGGGCGGCTCTCCATGAAGATGGCAATGACGTCCCCCAGCCGGAAGCCTTGCTGGTAGAAGTAGTTAGCCACGGCATTGGTGTACTCATCCAACCTCCTGAAGGTCCACTGCTCACCGGTGGCCTCATAAATCAGAGCCGCTTTGTCGGGGTGCCTGCGGACAACATCCTGGAACATCTTGGGGATGGTGCTCTTGGCTCTTTGATGCCTTCGCAACTTGTACTTGACTCGTAACAGCACCGAGAGGCCGCTGCGGCAAAGAGAGAGAGAGCGACGGCTTAATTTTCAGCACAATTTCTGAATTAGAAGGGAAGCGGGCAGGATGCACGTGCTCCACGCGAGCGTCCCTCTGGCATCCCCCCGCCCTTGGGCAGCTGAAGGGTTACCCTGAAAGCAGAACTGGGAATCGCTGCCACTCGGCTGCAAAGGACAGCTATTTTAACATTATGGTAAATAAAATTAGAGTTGGAGTTAATAAAGTATACAGCAACTGGTCCGGTGCTCTCCACGCTATAAAACATGGGGAATTGATGTTCACGTTGACACCAGGTTGAACAAGCCCACAGGAAATATTAAAGAGGGTAAATTATACCTTTTACCGATGCCATCCTAAAAAGGAAGACTTTGCAGCCCTCACTCTCCCCTAGTGAGCGCACCTCACGTGGGAAGTGCCTTTCTCACCAGGGCGTTTCGCAGCATCTTTGGGCTCTTTCATACGCTTGTACCCCTCAGGATCCAAACGCATTTAAACGACACGGGCAGCCCGGCCCTCGGGTAACAACCCCCAGCCTCGGCTTCAGGAAAACACAGCCAAAGGTTTCCCCTTTCACCCACAGGAGGAGGGAACTGCTGGCGCGTCACCCGCGTTTTCCTGCGAGCCCCGGGACGAAGGGAAGCCAGGCTACCTATACGCTAGCAGGCAGAAGGTGTAGATTTTAATAATAATTAATAATTCCTGGATGGCAACCTCCCTTAAAGATGGTGGTGCCTTATCAAGCAAAGAATTGCTGCCTCTGGGGATATCTGATACCAGGAAGAGCAACTTCTCGATAAAAGAACAAACCAAACCGCTCCAATTTGTTGAGCAAACCAGACCAGGCTTTTTTTTTTTTTTTTTGTCTTCCATAATTTACATAATTATTTTAAGTCTCGGAGGCAGCAGCTGCACGTTAAACCTCGACGCCGTTCAAGTTTGATGGCAGCGAAAGTTGTTGTCTGAACTTTTAACTGCCTCATGTTGCCCCGGAGGTTGCTATCTTTAGAGGCGCGTTGGCTCTCTTGCCTCAGCTATCAGTTATAACTCATACAAAAATAAATTAGAGCATGCTACGGTAACACCGTCGCCAAAACTAGGACAGCAGGTCTGGGTGAACGTAACGGATCCCGTTTCCTTCCTGGAGGTAGGAAGACGGAGGCAGTATTTTTTTCCACTGTCAAAATAGGAAATTGTTTTGCAGCGAGGGTTTGGAAGAATCCCCAGAAACTTGGAAAGGTCATTTAATATTAGCACTCAAAAACACCCGCAGCTCTCGCGGCTGAGGGTCCAGAGCGGGAGCCTCGCTCGGCGGAAGGGGGAAGGGTGCGTTTCAGAAACGAGCTGTTGGCAACGGTCCGGCCGAGCCGGGCTTTCACGGCGACCTTATGCCGCGCTCTGCCAAATACAGAACAGAGGAGCCTTTTCACCGCTGAGCTGCGCTTTCCAGCTCCTTAAAGGGCTTTATTCTGCCCGGTTTATTTTCTGTCATTATTCCCAGCTTGCCGGGCAATCGGGAGGAAACAGCTCTTCAAACCGCAGTGACAGCCACAGCGAAGCTGGCAATCGCAGGAGCCCTAAATCCTTCGGAATAAAGGCACATCCTCGCGGAGGCCTAAAAACCGCGTCGCTAAACGCATCGACAACGGACTCCCGGGAGATGGGGAAACGCTGGCGACTCACTGCTCCTCACACTCCTGTTTTAAGCCGGACCTACCCTGTCTTTAAGCTCAAGGGGTGTCATGGTGTGACACCCCGTGGCTCCGGCCACGCGTGAACAGCAGAGTGCGTCCCGCATCCCTTCACCATCCCCCTCTGAGGCTGAGCCTTTCCAACCGCGCCTAAGCTCAAGGCAGGGCGGCAGGCTCTGCCTAACGTTTACACCCGACGTGGTTTAAAGGCAGCGAGCCCACCTGAGGCCGGCCCAGGCCCCTTCAGGCGTGGGGCGAGCCGCAGGCCGGGGGAGCGGGTCAGCACTTACAAGAGGTCCCGCCGAGCCGTCCTGAAGAGCAGCCGCAGCAGCCGCCATCCCCCGCTGCCCAGGCAAAGGCTCAGCGACGCGGCCAGGCTCCACGGCCAGGGAGCGCCGAGGAACCGCAGCAACCCCAGGGAGCCCAGGGAGGCGGCGCAGACCCCCGCCGGGTGCATGGTGCCGGGGTCGGGGCTCCGGTCGGGGCCGCCCCCGCCGCCCCCGGCCCCGTTACCTGAGCAGCAGCAGCAGCGGCGGCGGCGACGGCAGCTCCAGCAACAGCTCCCGCCTCAGCCGCCGCCGCCGCCTCAGCTTTAGCCCCGCCCCGGATGCCACCGCCCTCCCGTCCCTATTGGGCGGGACGCCGGGGAGCGCGAGATTCTATTGGCCGAGGCGCCGCTGCCTGGCCTGGGATTGGGCGAGGCGGAGGGGCGTGGCTCCCTCCCGGTGCCTCCCCGGGACTGACCGGCCGGGGATCGCGGGCGGTTCGCGGCCGCGCCGGCACTGCGTGGGCCCGGGGTCCCACGGGCCGCGACACGCACGGCCGGGGGCTGCGCGCTCCGGACCGCCACTAAGCACGTTTCCACGGGCCGGCACCGGCAAGAGCCGGGTACACGCACCCACGGCCCGGGACCCGCACACCCACGGCTTCGGGGCCATGGAACAGCAGTGCCCGGGACCCCACGCCCTGGGACCGGCACCTCCCGGGACCCCACGGCCCCCGCACACCCAGGACCGGTGACTCCCAGCACCCATGGCCCCAGAACTGGCACCTCCCGGGACCCCACGGCCCCCGCACACCCAGGACCGGTGCCTCCCAGCACCCATGGCCCCAGAACTGGCACCTCCCGGGACCCCACGGGCCTGCACACCTGGGACCGGCACACCCCGGACCCCACGGGCCCCGCATGCCCGGGACCAACACCTCCTGGGACACCGCGGCCCCCGAACACCTGGGTTTGGCACCTCCCGGGACCCCACGGCCCCCCCACACCCAGGACCAGGCCTGGCACCTCCCAGAACCCCACGCCCCAGGACTAGCACCACCAGGGACCCCAGACCCGGGGACCAGCACATCCCAGGACCCCACAGCCCCTGAACTTCCAGAACTGGGACCTCACAACCCCGCACACCTGGGATGGGGACCTCACTGCCACCACACACCTGGGACTGGCACTGCCTGAGACCCCACAGCCCTGGGACCAGCACCTCCCGGGACTGGCACCTCCTGGGACTCCACAGCTCCCACACATCCGAGACTGGCACCTCTCAGAACCCCCATGGCCCCCACACACCCAGGACAAGCACCACCCAGACCCCACGGCACCCAAACACCCAGACTGGCACTTGGGAGCCCACGGCACCTGAACACCCGGGACCGACACCACCTGGGACCCCACGGCACCTGAACACCTGAGACTGACACTGCCTGGGACCCCATGGCCTCCACACACCCGGGACCGGCAGCTCCTGGGACCCCACAGCCCTGGGACCAGCACAACCTGGGATGCCACGGCCCCACACACCCGGGACCGGCAGCTCCTGGGACCCCACAGCCCTGGGACCAGCACAACCTGGGACGCCACGGCCCCACACACCTGGGACTGGCAGCTCCTGGGACCCCACAGCCCTGGGACCAGCACAACCTGGGACGCCATGGCCCCACACACCTGGGACTGGCAGCTCCTGGGACCCCACAGCCCTGGGACCAGCACAACCCGGGACCCCACATCCCCACACACCCAGGACCGGCAGCACCAGTGACCCCACGGACCCGGGCCCAACACAATCCGGGACCCCACGGCCCCACACACCTGGGACCGGCACCATGGCCCCGGGACCAGCACTGTCCACATTCCCACGACCTGGAACATGCCCACCCAGGACCGGTGCCAGGGCCCAGGCACTGACCTCCCCGTTTAAGCCGATTACCTGAGGCTCCGGAGAATCCACGATCATTAATAGCTGTCAGCGGAGGCAGCCAGTGCGGGGCTGGGGAGCTGGGGGCAATCTGGGGGGGGCTCCACGCCCCTTCCCACCACCGAGCACTTGCCGTCGGTCGGTCCATCCCACCAGATCGATCGGCCTCGTCCACCCATGGCCGCCCTCTTCACTGGGAAGGTCCTGATGGCCAACTGGGAGCAGGATGAGGTGGAGACGGAGCGGGAGCTGGGCTTGGCGCTGGAGAACAAGGTGCTGCTGCTCTACTTCGGATCCGGGCAGTGCCCGCGGTGCCGGCAGTTCTCCCCGCTCCTCAAGGATTTCTTCCTGCGGCTGACCGACGAGTTTTATGTGGAACGAGCTTCGCAGCTGGTCCTGGTGTACGTGTCCCGGGACGAGACGGAGGAGCAGCAGAGCGCTTTCCTGAGGACCATGCCGAAACGCTGGCTGGCCGTACCTTTCGGGGACGCCCTCAAAAGGTATTCCCCGGGTGAAGTAGCGAGGAAGACCCTGAGCCCTGCAAACGGCCCCTCCAACCATCCCCCGGCTGCATTTTCAGATATTTAGAGTCTTTTCCAGATGTTTTCCCTCATAGTCCCCGCTGGAGCGGTCAGTGCGGTGCGGTAATGGAAAAAAGTGGTAATGCTGTTCGGCTGCACTTATTTCTAAAGCAAAAATATTTCCTCTTCCTTCCATCTCGCTTGTTGCCCACGTATTTTTGCATTCTGATTTTATAACACGCTATTTATAACTCTAAAAGACGCGTCAGCCGACCCTCCAGGCAGAAGACGTAGCGCGAAAGATGGAGGCAGCCAGGCGGATTGGAAGCGCTCACATATTTACTGTAACCTCATTAGCGACAGAACGAGATGCAATTAATACCGAGAATTATTCCCGGCTCCTTTTGAGGGCAAACTGGAGCACGTTAGAATTTCAAGCATCCCGCTGTTCGTGTAAAAGACGTCCCAGCAGCCGTCCCGCATCTCCCGTACCCCAAATCCTCTTCCCCTTTCACCGGCATCGGGCTCTAATTACCAGCGGCGGACAAACGAGCGGGTTATGTTCAGCAAACAGGCTCTGCGTAGCCTTGTCCGCACCGGGACAGCCGCGGGAGCCCTACCGGGTGCTGAGGATGAGGAGGGGTGAGGACGATGAGCGGCGAGGATGGCTACACCCTTCGTGATTTGAGGTTTCTTCCCCCTTTTGCCTTGCAGGGAGCTGGAGCTGCGCTTTGCCGTGTCCGAGGTGCCCGCCGTGGTGGTGCTGAAGCCGAACGGGGAGGTGATCGTCGGCAACGCCGTGGAAGAGATCCAGCGTCTGGGCCCCGCTTGCTTCCGAAACTGGCAAGAGGCTGCTGAGCTGGTAGACAGAAATTTTCTCTTGGCAGAGGATTTTGATGACTGGGCCAGGAGAAGCATCACCGACCCCATCCGCCGCCTCAAGTACAAGCTGGACAAGAAGACGACACAGGCGAAGAACAAGGAAGGGAAAGAGGAAGGCGAAGAGTCGTCTTAGGGGCTCAGGAGGTTGCGGCTGCGCGGGCTGGCTTGGCCGGGGACGTCCCTCAGGTCGCTGTCCCTACCCGACGTCTCCCCAGCAGCAACGTCTCTCTGTATTGTAGAAGTCCGCTAAAACCACGTTAGTTGTCCAAAAGGTGAAGTATTTTAAGGCAAACGCGCTCTCCTCCCATGCACAGCTTTTCATATCTGGAAAATCGGGTAGCGTAGGCAGGATATTCCGCCCCTGACCGAATTACGTTTCCTTTTTATCGCCCTAGGACCCGGCATAGTGAAAAATCTCACGGTCATGTCTTTGTTATGTATTTACCAAAAAAAATAAGAAGTACCTGGTAGAGATGGGCACTCAGCAAACGACTCACTAAAGAGTTTTAAAAATGAGAATTGCTTTTAAAAACCCCCGCAGTGTGCCTCAGCGCTGCCGTGGAGGTACAGAGAAGCCGTGGCAAACAACAACACAAACAGAATCCCTATGAAAAGCCAATACAGGTTTTTTTTTCAGGAGACAGACACCCACGCGCTACGTGAGCAAGTCCCAAGAGATCTCCCACGTCGCTGCTCACCTTACACCGCTAAAAATCGACGTTTCGGACAAATCCTGCCCAGGAGCAGGTTGTTCCGTGACCGGAATGACAACGTGCAGCAGCTGCCCCGGTGACCTGCCTCTCCGAGCGCGAGCCGCCTCTCTTTATCTGCTAATCGCGGTTGCCATCTGCTGCCGCGGAGTGCCCGGCGCTGGAGGCAGCAGCAATCCACCGGGAAGCCGTGTCCCATCCCGGGTGGAAGATCTGCCTGTCCTAACCTACCGCGGCAAGCAGCGGACGGGTAAACCGCCAGCACGCGTCTTTAATAAACATCCCTCCGCTCCGTCCTTTCGAATTCAAGACTGGCAGGGAGGCGAGACTCTGAACGGCCGAGAGGCGCCGCGCTCCGTAGCCAAAAATTCGATTTACGGAGCGCGCGTCTGCGCGCGTCCCCCGCTTTCCGTAATCAAGGGGTCTGAGAAGCGGGAGAAGGGGGAAAGGCACCATTCGCTTGCTCCTTTCTGTTCTCTGCTGTATCGCCGGGGGGCGAGCGGAGGATTTCCAAAAGCTTTGCTGGACCCATGAAGGATCTGGGAAGGAAAGCGAAGACAGAGGCTGTGCGAGGCCGGCTTGTTCAACTTGTTGTCTCAGTTCATCCTCCCTCTCTTCACCCAGCAGGTCTGACAGGTAGAGGAGGGAAGGGAAGAGGAGAAGCCCTGCGGGTGGGACCCGGTGTTAGGCGGAACAAGAAGGGCATTCCCTGCAGGATGCTCTGCGGCGCAGCGGCACCGCGTGAAAAGGCGCAAAGCAAACCCAAAAGCGCTGGCGGGTGACATACCCGCTGGGGGAGCGAGGCTGTGCCGGCTGGCGGTCACTAGTGGAACGATATCCCGCTGGCCTCGGGCGGTGTCCAGCAGTTGGTACGCCTGTATTGAAATAAGAAGTTTTTATAAATCACAAATTGGGAACGCGGAGCAATGGGAGGGAGGCAAAGGGCACCATTTCCACCTGTTATTAACCGGCAGACGGGTGCTGCTTCTCCTCCCCACATCAACAAAAGGGCACTCCTCACCTAAATTTATGAAAATTCAGAGATATTAAATGTTGCCTTTTACCAGCCCTACCCATTTCTTTTTTTTAACCACCGAAGTGTCTGTTCAAGACCTCAATTTGCCCTTTTCTCCCTTGTTGTGGGGAAGAACAACAGGCCAAGGGAGGGTTGCTGAGCAATAGCAAATCTGCCAGCACGGGACAGTGCGGCCGTGCCTTCATCACCATCATCCCCGTACGGAGAAACAAGTGCTTTAGTTCCTCTTCTTGCTTTTCTGGATTAGTTTTTCCCCCAGTAGAAGAAGCCATAATGCTTATGGGCGTACATTAGGCACCAGCATGAGGCGGAGTCGCTCTTTTCTTGCAACTCACAAAGCTCGGCGATAGGCGGGAAGCCAAGAAGCGAAATCTCCAAGCTGCGCGCGGGAAGGAGCCGCTCTGCAGGTCTGAGAACGAGGGGAGGCAGATGCTCGACCTGGCGAGCGAACGCAGTATTGCACCTCACGCCGGCTGCGAGGAGGGGAAAAACCCTACAACCCGACAGCCACACGCTTTTATTTCCCCGTCTCGAGTTCCGTCGGAGATGAAATCCCTCCCGATGGATGGATGCGCTGCAGGTCGGACGTTTAGCTCTGCTTTCATGCGTGGGGCTTATGATTTACATGTATAGAACACAGAACAAAGGGCATGTGAATGCTTAGGGCAGTATCTAAGTGCAAAATAATCCCTTTCTGGTAGATTTATTTTTTTAAACACGCTACCTTACAGTTGGTCTGCGTAAATCTTGCTTTACCTTTTCCCTACGCCACTCAATCTCCTCCCAAGGAGCCTCGCCGTTCCGTAAAAATAACACATACCGATGCACGGGGAATCACGAAGATGCTTCGCGAGTTTCAGCCAGCAGAGGGTTAATGAAAGCCGGGTAGGAGGACGGGTCTGATGCAGCAGATAGCCTGGGAAGTGAGTAACTTCACAACTCCCAAGAGGAATGTGGAAAATCCACACAGCCTGACACCTGTCTGGGGTTGCAGACTCATCCCACGCAGGCTGCGCCCAGCGCCGCCTCCCGCAGCAGAGGCACGGGGCAGCCCGGCGGAGCTCCGGGAGCCCGGCTGCACCGCACCACCGGCGCCGGCGCGGCTTCCTGGCTTCACCAGCCAACACCAAGATGTACTTGGGATAAAGCGAGAGGCTTCTCACGAGAGGCGATGGCTTTTTCCTCGTCCGCATTTTAGCCGAGGAAGGACAATGGAAGAGACGGAGGACTTGCTCTACAGCTCGCCTAAACCAACATTTTTACTTGCAGAGACTGTTATGGTAAATAAGAGAGACCGACGTGGAAATGCAGCGCTATCGCGTATGGATGTTCGGGGCTTGGTTTTGAAATCCAAGCCTTGCTAAGGAAAAATTCCCTAAACTTGGGTTTCCATTTGCTGGAAAGGGTGTGAAGAAACCCGATAATTAAAACTTGCCGCAGTCATTTCTCAGAAAACACTGGTTCCACCACTACGGAATTAGAAAATGAATAAATGCTGAGAGCGCAAGAACTCACCCCATATCTTCCATTTTTTTCTCCCTCAAGCGTTTTGTCTTGCGCCTCCGGTTGCTTTTGCAGAATGTTGCTTCTCCCCCTTCCAACGAGGGGGAGCCGTGCTCACGGCCCGCGGCGCCGCGGCGGCGCGCGCCCACAAACGTAGCCCGGGAAAAGGGCTCACCCGCCGGACTCGGGGAAAGCCGCACCTCGCCATGAACGGGCCGGGAGCCCCGGGCAGCGCCGGTCGTGCTCGGATCGCCGGCGGATCGCCAGGCAGACGCCTTCCGCTCGGCCACGAACCCCGTGCCGGGTGCTTGGCTTCGTGGGCTTCGATCCAGAGCCCTGCCTCCGGCGATGGTGCCGGCTGCGTGGACCTCACGGCCGGCGAGGTGCTCCGCATCACCCAACACCTGAGGAACATCGACAGGAAACTGCAGACCTTCCGCGAGCTCTTCCGAAAAGGTAAATACTTTTCAATCCACTTATTTGCTTATAAACCAAGCAGATTACGTTTGGCAAAAGCGATCCTGTCTCATTCTTGCTGCGTTATTTATTTAAAAGAAAAAATTTAGACAGCTCTCAGACGATTTAGAGTGGCTTCTCGTGGCGCGGGTACTTAATTATGCAAACATCTTTTCCTAGAATGAATTGCATCAATAGATAAAATGTCAGAGCACTTAACCATCTAAGTGCGCGGGTTTCCTCCAAAAGTGATGCAAAACCACAGTAAGTGCTATCGGCACCTGCAGTTACTCACCAGGGGGTTAAACTGGCTGGAGGAACGGGCGCCTGCAGTGACCCTCTTGAGAGAACCGGGATTCAGCGCCGGGAAGGAGCCCAAACGTCCTGAGTCGAAGCTGGCGGTGCCCTGGGTGGCCGTGGGAGCCCAAGCGAGTGTCACAGCCTGGAAGTGCCATTCCTTCCCGTCCGGCACACTGTCTCCCCTCCTTTGTCCCAGGATAGCCTCTGTACTTGCAGGACACTCTCCAGACTAGAGCCCGAGTAAATAGACCTAAATTAAGAATTAATAAAACAGTTATCGCAGGCTCGGCGCTGCCCTAGAAGCCTTGTACGGCACGGCAGCGTCAACAAAATCCCTTCAACCACTCGCAGGAACAAGAAACCTCCGGGAGAAGTGCCACCCTCTCACCAAGGCATCCGAAGTTCCCTGGGATCCTCGTCTCCCCACCCACGGCTGCAAGCTGTAGCTCGAGGTCACGGTGACTGCCTTACCCCAGACACGCCGAACAAGTCGGGTCGGCCACGCTTCTCGTGCAAACTCGTAACTGCGGTGGTGCTTTTAGCTCTGCAAGACGTTTGCTTTCAACGGCCCCCAACCAACGCTGGCTGCGTATGGGGATCAGACCTGCCTGGGCCGGTCCTCTGGCCGAGCATCTTTCCGAGTGCTCAGCTTGGGACTGCGTTTTGCCTCTTGGAGGCCGGCCTCTGGGGGTAAAGACACGAAGATACACCACGCTCCTGCAGCAGGAAGCGGGGACGTCCATGGCTTGGGCTCGTGGAGCAGAACCCAGACGAAAGGCAGCCAGAGCCTCATCGAAGGTCCTGGCCCTGGTGACTAAGGACTGGGTAATTTCCACATCCACCCCGTCGCTGCATGTGGGTTTTTTGCTTGCTTTGGTCTTCTGAGTTTGTTATTTGCTGTTTTGCACAGAACTTGAGTTTTTAGGAACCCGTACCATTGTGGTTACCCTGGGAGAGGTGGGGATGAGCATTTATGCATGCAAATAAATTGTAATTTTTCCCCTTTCTTAATTTTAGGAGAAGTTATTTCAGCTTCTGCTGAAGCCAAACTGGCAGATTTACTGCAAGCCATCTCCTCCTTCCTGAAGACATACCCTGCTTTGACCGGGGACGCCATCCAGCCTGCCGTCACAACCCTTATCGCCAACATCAACGGTAAATCCGTAACGTTAGCAAACCTCACGAGCGCTGTAGTTATCGCCGTCTGCTCAGCGGTGACGGTAAGCTTCCGCACCGGGCCCAGCACAGACGCACACGGGCATCCGTGGAAAGCACACGTCACTGCCGAAGCTGAGCAGAAGTCAGAGATCGAGGCTTATTCGCGTCCAGATCCCATCGTTAGGGAAGGCAGTGCTTCTACAGCGCGTGAAAGCAAGATAAAGGCTTAGACGGGAGAGCCTTTCTATTTAGGCCGGCGATTGTGCTGGCAAACGGCCCCTTTCTGTCTGTTTTCCACTAATAAAGTCAGGTTGCGTTCGGATGGTGACACCAAGGAACGGAAACGCGAGTTTTCTGGGCTCGGTTACCTCTGTCGGAGCGAGCAGGCGTGTGCCAGGACCTCTCTCAGTGCTGGAGTCCTGTATAACCCCACGCAAGGTGTTTTCAGGTGTGCGCACGCCAGCGCAGGCAGAACCGACCCACAGAACGGTTGTGATAGTTCGTTTCCGCGGCCCTTGGAGGTCTGCAGGCACCACGTGCTTATTAAGAAGCTAATTAAGAAGCTGTTAACAGCCTCTAGGAGGTAAGGGTAGGGTCCTACGCCACGCTGGCCTTCTCGTTTGATTGTTTGAATATGAATCCTTAATGGTCTTTGTATCCCTGTTTCGCACGTTACTGTCTCGGGAGCTCAGATATACTTAAATCTAGTGGAAAATCCTCACTTGAGAGCTAGTCTCGGCCCCTGCAGAAGAAAAGCGTGGTGGTTCCTGGCCTTTGTTTTGGGGGACAGATGAGCTTCGAGAGGAAGCACTGGATGCCCCGTTGCAATATTCTGTGTGCGAGCGGAGCCAGGGCTGGCACGAGGCTCTCAGCGGGGAGCTGTCGGGGACAGAAGGTGCGGTAACCACACCGCCACTTTCACTCCCGGTTCCTTTCCTCCCCTGCCTTCAAAAGGTTTGCCGATATGAAAATATATTTGCCTTATAAAACAGCAGTGGTGATGTAAAGGGAAGTTCAGCGAGACCTCACGGGGCGGCTGCTGCGTATTGTCTGCAGTAACTTGCCATTGTGCTCGGTCTAGAACAGCAACGAAAAAAAATTCAGCTGTTAGAAACGCCGGAGGAGTTTGCAGGCTGCGCTGGAGGGGCTCGGTGCCCTTTCTGCTGCACCGGCAAGCAGCGAGTCGGCCGCTACAGCTTCCCTCCGGTCCGAGGACGGCGTTAGGGCGCTGGGTACGGTGTTACCTTGGGAGCGGGAGACGGGCCGTTTCTCAAGAATTGCCGTGCTTCCCTTTTGTGAGCCCCTGATCTGCAAAAGAAAGTTCAGGGGTTTATTGCCTCCCCTTTTACCCCCCTCCCCCCTGAAAAAAAACCCAGCCAAAAAAGGACATACTCCGTCAGCAAGAACGTCTAGGAGACTGGGAATCGGGACCTGAGTTATGTTTCGGGTAAATAAGGAGCCACACCCCTTGCTTTGCTTTTATTAGCTTTTTATTTAAATATAATTAATCGGAGGGGTGTTGCTGTAGTATGCTGCAATCCTTTTGGCTATAAATGCCCTTCTACCAGGTAAAAACCCCACTTTTTATGGCGCTTATCTGTAAATAAAGCACTTTGCAAACAGGCTCTGATAATTATACTAAACAAACCTGTCATTATAGCGATTGAACATGCAAAGCTGAGATACGGGGAAGGGCAAAAGGCCTCTTTGGGAAGGAACCCCGAAGGGCCAGGGAAGGTTTGGTGGGAGAAGCTCATCCTGCTGGCCCCAGCAGCACTTTGCCATCGTTCCGCATCCCGATTTTCTTGTTCTCTTTTAAAAAAATTCAGCCGTTACCTCCAGAGCCTGAGCAGGAACCGCCCGAGTTCACACGAGCCTAAAACATTCACCCCCGCAGCAGGAACTCTGAGGCTCTGGGATTTCTTTTAAGTTAAAGAAGTGTCAATGATAGAAAGACCTTAGCTCCGACTTGTGCCTGGCTGTAGTCGGTGCGCCACAAGAGCCTGTAGATCTGCCTGGTGGCACAACTGCGGGGAGGCATCTCGCAGAAGCAATTTAGCAGCGTTACTTGAGTCTTCAGCGGACACCGAGTAACAGGGAACTGCCTTTTGGGAGCGCGGAGCCCCAGGCATGCTTTTAGGTTGCGTAAGAAAACATAGGGGATTTTTAATTATTCATGGTTTTTTATTAAAAATTAATGGCTTCGCTGCTGAGCGCAAGTTTGTTTGGTGAATCACATTTTTGCTGCCGGTTTCTCTAATATTTGCAGGAGAAAAAAGTCCACTTAGTTTCCGCTCACTTCCATCTATAATCTTGGAATAAACCTTTCCTATTTCCCGTAGCACAGTTTCTTCATTAAATCGCCACCAGTATTCCTAAACCGAAGGCAAAATTCACCAGTTTTAAGGACGGCGATGCCGGCTTTGTCCTTGCAGCCAGTAAAAAAATCGCTCGTGAGCTGGAGCGGATGGTCCAGCTCAAGGGGGAGTCAGATTTAAGGGTTCACATCCCAGTCCACCACCCGGAGAAGGCTCCCAGGCTGAAAACCATCCTGCCGCAAGCGATAGATTTTTGCCGTAGCTCATTGACAACCTACAAAAAAAAAAAAAAAAAACCCCAAAAAACCAAGACATGTTTTTATTGAAGAAACAAACCCTCAGGAGTTTAGATTTCGGTTTTGCTGAGCAGAAGTCGAGAAAGGCCGTGATCTCCGAGAAGGCTCCGTTACACCCATGCACCGGCGAAGAGAGCGGAGGAACGGAGGCTCGGGCAAGGACCAACTGCTGGCCCGTGCCTGCGTGAGGCGCTCATCCTTTCCCTTCTTCTGTCCCTTTTTTTTAACCTAACAGCCCTTTCCCCTCACCACCGGCAGATTCGCAGTGGTTTCTTCGGTATATTTGGAAGCACGGGAGTTTCTTGGGAAGCGCTGCGGGTAGAAGGATGGGGGCTGCTGCGACACCTGCAAGCCCTGACGCCAGGAGGACTCAGAAACGGACCCTTCTTTGCTATTTACCAAGACACATCTGAGATATGCAAATTGCATGATCAAACAAATGTACGCTGCACGCTGTTGCCTTACACGGAAGCGTGTCTGCAGGAAGCAGATTTGGCTACAGCAGCCGCGCTCGCCGCTGCGACGGGCACTTCTGCCAGTTATTTCGGGGACGTCTTCACCTGCAGCCATCATGGGCCTCTGGAGAATTTCTTCCCATCTGATCTGACCAAGAATTTGTGTTTTACTTAATTCAGCCGTGACTCTAAGCCGGGTGGTTTGGGATTCTGCTGCTTTCAGACCAAAACACTGAAGATTCAGCCATGGGAGACCCAGAACCAAATGGTATGTGATGGCATTTGAAACAACCTTTTGTGCTGTTTGTAATGTAAGCTTTTGGGGCATGATATGACATATGACGCAGCTCAGCCCGTGAGCCACCGAGGAAACATGGGTGCCAGAAAACAGCTGTAAGTTCCTCTAAGTGGAGTTTCCATGAAGAGCCTGGCTGTTCAGTTCTCTTCCTCTGGCAGATGAAATTATTTGATGCATTTGTACTGGACTTTGGCTTACGTAAGAGGAAAGGGTGCAACCCCCTTTTTCAGGAGGCAGAAGGTGCAGCGTTGTCTCTTAAGGGGTTGGAAGCTCATAGCGCTGGTACTTGCATATCATCAAGTCCCTCTGACCAGGGTTTGCTCTAAGTCGTTGTTCTCAAAGGTGACAACCTTAATTATGAGCAATATTCTGTTTGAATTGGAGCAACACTTACGGATCGAGCATCCGAGGGGGTCTCTGTGCCTCCTGAGAGCACAAATCCCTCCTGCCAGAGCAGGAGCCAGTCCCTGGCGCTTCAGAGATGTGAAAAAGAAACCCCTCGCTGTCTCTGTAATCAAAGGAATGCAGCGAGCAACGTTAGTGCTTTCCCTGCTGTCACATTCAAATGCATCATTATCCTCGTAGCTAGAAAACTCTTTTGCCTTCCGGTAGCTGGACCTTGTCATGCCTTTGTCACGATAATCAAAATACCATCAGCAGGATTTCTATAGCTCACGATCATACATGGGGATAGTTAAAGGATGCCTCAGTGTCTTTGATGAACTGAATAAGCTGAGCTTGTTTGGAAATTGTACTGTGGGACTAGTTTTCTGCCCCCCTCCCTTGCCCTACAGAGCGCTTTTGTGTCTTCAGCGACGCCTGCACAACCCCTTGTCACAACCAGCACTAACACCTAACGTGCTTATCGCCCAGCGGCGCGACCAGAGCCCGTTTCCGCTCCATGTTCCCCTTTCGTACGCACCCAGCGCTTGCAGAGATCCTCTTTCCGCGGCGTTGCACGCGAGGCTCGTGTTAAGCAACTCCCCGTTGTGCCCATCTCTGCTTTTCGGGGCGGAGGCTCCCAGCCTGGCGCTACCACCCCTGCGCCTGGTTTGTGCCTGTCCAGCTGTAGGCTGCAGCGGAAGCATAACTGTTTCTGAGGCCACTTAAAGACCCTGTAACAAATACCCACCTTACTGCCCGGCCTACGTTCTTGGTCTCATCGAGCGCTTTGCCAGGAGAGGTGCTGATCCAAGGACCGAGCGTTTAATAAGCCCACCAAAAAGCAGGAATCTCTTTCTGAGATTCCTCCAGAAAAAACCCCATAAGTTGATTAAAGATGTATTTTTAGGTTTGGCAGTGAAACAGTTTCCTACCAGGGGACCGAGAACGCCACCCAGAGCGTGACATGACTGTAGAAGTCAAACGCCCTTGAGAAATCCAAGCGTGCCGTATCCACCGAGCGCCTGTTATCAACAAAATCTCATCCGTTAAGGAGGTTTATTTGACAGGCTCTTTTTGCGAAACCAAAACGACTGGTATAAATGATTTTGTTTGGTCTTATTTTTTAGCCACTAAGTGTCCTAGATTCATCCTTCTGTTGCTAATTGGGAGGTCCTTTTACTGCTTTCTGGTACTGGAAGTGTCTTCTGAGCTTCATTGCCAGTCCAAATTCTTCTTACCATCGCTAACGTTGTAATATTTAAGAAACAAGCAGCCAGAAGTTTAATGTAGTTGTACTTTTCTTACTTAAAAAGCAGGGATTATTAGTAATTAAGTACCGCTGGGGGCTGCGGTCTGTCAAGACGAGGCTGTTTTACAATATTTTCCTCTGAAGCAGGCAACGGCCTCATTTTTATTTTGCAAACTAATGCACCCGCGCTCAGTTTCTGCCGTCGGACACCTCAGAAACATTCGCCTTCTTTTTCAATGAATTGATGTGTTAAGTGGAAATTCTCCTTTCCCCCTCTCCGACATGTTTCATTAATCCTCTCGCTAACGCATGCTGCTATTTAAGACGTCAGTGTTTCCTGTCGGTTGCGGGTGATCGCACTGGTTGGTAGCGGTTCCAACCCCCTCAAAAATTCGCTGATCTGTAAATTCAGTTTTCGCCAGGGCCTTTGTTCCACTGAAGCAGGAGAAGATGAGAAACCAGAGGGACAGATGGGAAGTGGTCTTGGTTTTGCAAAACGGTTCTCAAGGAACTTGGATTATTTTGTTCCAACACTGTTACTCCTCGGATGGACACAGATGCTGATCGGGCAGCGTGACTTGCCGCTAGCCATAACCAGAGTCTCACTGAGGGTTGGCTTGGTGAAAGAGGGAAGGTTTCACGCTGGAGGGGCAGACAATTTGAGAGCTTTCAGACTTATTGAAGTTCAACAAGGACAAGCGTCAGGTCTTGCACCCGGGAAAACATAATCCGGGAGCGCAGCGCAGCCTGGGATCCGCCCGGCTGGGGGGCGGCTCTGTGGGAAGGGACCGGGGGGTCCTGGTGGGGGGAGGAAGCTCAGCGTGAGCCAGGGGTGGCTGCCGCGGCCAAGAGGGGCAGCGGGACGCTGGGCTGCATCAACAAGGGCATCGCCAGCAGAGACAGAGACGTCGTCGTCCCGCTCTGCTCAGCGCCTGCCAGGCCGCCCCCGGAGCGCCGCGTCCGGCTCTGGTCCCCCCTGTACAAACGGGGTGGGACAGGCTGGGGGGGCCCAGAGAAGGGCCACCAGGGCGAGCCAAGGGCTGGGAAGCTGCCGTACGAGGACGGGCTGGGAGAGCTGGCTTTGTTCAGCCCTGAGAAAAGGAGGCTCAGAGGGGATCCATCCCCGGGGACCAGGACTTAAGGGGCAGCTACAAAGGAGACGGAGACTCCCTTTTTACACGGAGCCCCATGGAGAGGACACGGGGGGTGGACACAAGTTGCTCTCGGGGAGATTCCGGTTGGGCACGAGGGGGAATTTCTCACGGTGGGGAATATTGGAATAATAATATTGAAATAATTGGAATAATTGGAATAATCTCCCCAGGGAAGGGGTTGACTCAGCCACGTTGGGCACCTTCAAGAGTCGGCTGGACAGGGAGCGGGGCCAGCTTGCCTAGGCTGGGCTCTTCCTCGAAAGGTGGGACTAGATGATCCCTGAGGTCCCTCCCAGCCTGGCATTCTGGGAACCTGGGATTCTTATTTGGCCTAATTTGGTTCAAACCGTGTCGTGGCTTAGCAAGCAGGGGATTTTACGCAGACGCTGCTGAGACACATGAGTCCTTTTATGCAGAAACAGGAGATTTGCCCCAGTGGAAAAATTCAGGTGATGTGTTGCAAAGTGCAAGACTTGAGCAGAGAGAAGAGGAAGGTGCTACCGGGAACAGGCTTGTGGTACCGAGGTTTGGCAACGGTGCCACGCCGAATGTTTTAGACATTTACCTCATTTCACTGTAAATGCGGCTGAAAGGGAAGTGATGCTTCTGCTGAACGGCAGAACAAGAGCTTCTCCTGCTAAAAATATCCTCGACACTCTGCACACCCACCACTGTGGGAGCTTGCTCTCCCTGTAACCGCGGCAAAAGGCAAAGAGGGCGGTGAGCTTTCCAGAAGGTAGGTGATGTGGATGAGATGAGTCTTGTCCGTCCAAGGATGGGGCAGAGCTTTCACACGGCAGCAGGCCCGCTCTGGTGTGAGCGCTGGCCGTGCGGAGACGCTCTCCTTTAGGATGCAGGTCTAGTGCTGATGCTGGAAGAGGTTTCTGCTGGAATTAGGACCTGAGGGAATGGCAGGGAGATGTGCCAGGGGAGGGTTAGGCTGGGTTTAGGAGAAGGCTCTTCCCCCAGAGGGTGGTGGAGCCCTGGAACAGGCTCCCCAGGGAGGCATCACGGCACCAGCCCGGCGATATTCAAGGAGCACTTGGCCAAGGCCCCCAGAGACATGGTGTGAATTTGGGGTGTCCTGGGCAGGGCCGGGAGCTGGGCTCGATGGTCCCTGCGGGTCCCTTCGCACCCAGGACATTCTATGTTCTCTGATTCTATGGAATTGTCTAAGATAAGAAGAAGGAGGTTATGCTGTCCGTCAAGAAACACAGATGGGTTTGAAACTCCAGAGGAGTTAGTTTCTAGATCAGCATTCCAGTTGTCATTGTGCTGTCCTGTAAGATAACTGGTTTTAAATTGAAGAATCCATTTGTAAATAAGGTTGTGGAGTTGTAGCGGATGGACAAGGACTGAGCTGGAGTCTCTTCCAGGCCAGAGGTCCTACATCCCAGCAAATGCTCTGCTACCTAATCCTCACAGGTCAGGGCAAAGGGCTTCCACAGAATCCCAGACTGGTGGGTGTCGGAAGGGACCCCTGGAGCTCATCCCGTCCCACCCCCTGCTTGAGCAGGCACCCCCAGAGCAGGGGGCACAGGGCCGCGTCCAGGCGGGGGGTGAATGTCTCCAGGGAAGGGACCCCACAGCCCCTCTGGGCAGCCTGTGCCCCTGCTCTGGCACCCGCACAGGGAAGGGGTTTGTCCTCACGTTCAGGGGGAACTTCCCATGTTCCAGCTTGTGCCCGTGGCCCCTTGGCCTGGCGCTGGGCACCACTGAAAAGAGCCCGGCCCCATCCCCCTGACACCCGCCCTTCAGATATTTATGAGCACTGATGAGACCCCCCCTCAGCCTTCTCTTCTCCAGGCTGAACAAGCCCAGGTCTCTCAGCCTTCCCTCCCACGGGAGATGCTCCAGCCCCTGACCATCTCCGTAGCTCTCCGCTGGCCTCTCCCCAGCAGCTCCCTCTCCTTCTTGACCTGGGGGGCCCAGAGCTGGGCGCAGCCCCCCAGATGTGGCCTCACCGGGGCAGAGCAGAGGGACAGGAGAACCTCCCTCGCCCTGCCGCCCACACTCCTTTCCATGCCCCCCAGGTACCGCTGGCCTCCTCGGCCCCACGGGCCCGGTGCTGGCTCGGGGTCACCTCGCTGCCCCCCAGCACCCCCAGCCCTTCCCAGCAGAGCCGCTCTCCAGCAGGTCACCCCAGCCTGTGCCGGTGCGGGGGGTCGCCCCTCCCCAGGGCAGGACCCCACACTTGCTCTCGCTGCATTCCCTGAGGCTCCCCCGGGCCCAGCTCTCCAGCCTGTCCCACCCTCACTGGGGGCCGGCACAGCCCCCCGCCGCATCAGCCACCCCTCCTGGCTTGGGACCGCCAGCGAGGATGATGAGGGGACGCTCTGCCCCTTCGTCCAGGGCACCGATGGATGTATTGACCAGGGCTGGAGCCAGCGCAGACCCCTGGGGGGCACCGCTAGTGAGGGGCCTCCAGACAGACTCTGCTCATCAGGATTTGAAAGTTGAATTAGTTTATGGATATTTATGGGAGACTCTGCAAGTCTCCCAGGCGCCGGGGCTCCATTTTCCTTCCAGTAGAGGAAAATGTATACAGATGTTTACATATTTAGCAAGAGGGCAATCAGGAGCACACAGTTCATCAGGAAGGAGCATCTTGAAGGTGTCCAACGGATGGCTGACTGATGACAGCTGTGGCAACGAAGAGCAATACATTCAAGGCAATTCATTTCCTTGATGAGAGACATGAGGCAGATGAAGCCCACGGCCCAGACCTGCACGTGCCAAAAAGCCGCTCAAAAGATTTCAAGTAGATGGGACAAATCGGTGCTGCTCCGGAATGACGAAGGGGCTGCGCGTAGGGAAGCACATGTTTAAACTCGAGAGAATGAGGCTACTAACATCAGCTGCAGCAAGGCTGGGAAAATGTTTTATGTCCCATTTTTCCACCTCCCTACTTTTATAGTATTACATATAATATCCTAGCGAGGTGAAACTTGTGAGAACCTGAGGTTCTTGCTTGTCTTACAGCGTCTTGCGATAGCTGCTTTCAAAAGCAGAACGTTTCACTTTGCCCATCACCGGCGCTGCTCGAGTTGAGTCACTCCTTCCTGTTGTACAATCCTCTGCTAGTGGTAAACAAGAGAAGTTAAAGATGCTCGTCCGCTCGAAGTCACAAGAGGAGTTAGGACTCAAATTAAATTAGCGTGCCTTGGATCGCAAACAATTTGCGTCTCTCCCAGAAAAAACAGAATGAGATGTTTGGTAAACTTCCGGTCTCAGGTCACGCACTGAGCACAAAATGCTGATTTATGGGGCGGGAAGGGTGCTGGGTACAGTTTGCAGCTGTCTGTCAGCACCAGTGGTGCTTTTAAATCCTGTCCCCAGGTCCCCCAAGCGTGGCAGGCCAGCTGAGCAGTTCCTCGCAGCTCCTTCAGACCTCGTGGGTTTATGGGGAAAACGCCACGCGCGTCTTCACACGTTTTCAGCGTCTCGGTCCACTTTGCAATAAAATGTGCAGAAAGCTTTTAAAGAACAAGGGCAGCATAAATCTTAATTGCTCAGCTAAGGCAAGTACGCTGGGAGCGCTCCCAGCTCATTTCTTGGTGCAGAAGGGAACACAGCGCCCTGGCCACGCTGCTCAGAGGTGGCGGCGAGCAGAAGCGTGATTTGGTGTCCCACCCAGCCTTCTTCACAGTCACTTCTATTTTTAAGTGGATGATGGGTTGATGTTCACAGCTTGGGTGCTGTGGCTGTGTACGATAGTCAGAGAGCGCTCTCTGACACCAGGCGAGGGGCTTTGTGGAACAAAATCCCTAATACTTCCCTGTCTTTCTGTTAATTGCACCTTCTCTCTTCAGATCCTTTCTTTGCACTGTCTTTATAGAGTAAAACAAGATACGCGATACACGTGCGTGCTCACGGTCTCCCTTATTACCAGTAGAGGCGAGCCAGTCTTGTGCTCTCCTGCACCGTCTTGGCTGGAAGAGGAGCAGGATCGCACTGGCTCTTCCCTTACGTGCTGGGAGCTCCCCGGAGTCATCGGCCTCTCCGGGAGGCGACGTGGCTCTGCAAGTCTGGGGTCAGCAACGGTGCGACGCCGTTCACGTAGCCTGGCACCTCCTAAGCAAAACCTGGCCTGAAAAAGCCTGTATTTCTTGGGACTGCCCCAAGGCCCGGGAGTAGCTCTAACTAAATGAGACGCAAACTGACTTTTCTACCCAGCATCATTGAGCAACATTTGCAAGTACTTGTTCCTACTGTGAAAAACTCAACTATCAGTGAAGCAACTCTAGATTTAGGTCAACCACATCCTGTTTCCTGGAATGTCAAAAGGACAGAGAGTGAAGTTTTCTTTTCTTTTTACCAATTGTGCCCAGTTTCGTATTTTAAAACTTCCCCCCCCCCCCTTTTTTTTTTTTTTTTTCAGCGATTCTCAGCCTGAGTCAATTTTAGTTTCAGCCCTCGGCGACAAACGCACGACAGAGTGGAAAGCGAGATTAACAGCATCACTCACCCCGTGTAAAGTGCACGTGCTCGCCGCCACCCTGCTCCACGTGCGACCGTGGGCAGAACGTGCTCAGACCCTAGAGAGACGAGGGGCGACGCACCCCTGCCATGCAAGCGGGTACAATTTTGTGGGTTTTATGCCCAATAATTTGGACCCGCTGGGGACCAAATGAGATGCAGGATTTTGTAACGTAGATTAATAAATAAGCACGTGTAATATTGAGAAACGGCCCCTGCACGTAAAACCTTGCATGTCGCGTGTGTCGCAAGGAACGGGCGGCTTCTGCAAGGCAGCCCAGCCGCACGCCGCTGGGCTGCGGGAACGCCTGCCCGCTTCCTACGCGCGTGGCTCTGCCGGCGCACGCCGCGCGGCGGGATCGATGGAGGGCGCGGGCCATGCCGCTGCGTCCTCGGGTCCCCCCGCCGGGTCTCGCCAGCGCCAAGCTAAGGACGGCGGCGTGACTCCAGCTCAGAGCGGCCACAGGCCCTAAAATCAGCTTAGATGTCTCCCCTGGGCATCCGCAGACTCGTTTTCTGGGGGTTCTGCCCGAAGAACCTCGGTGAATTTATCGTTACCCAAGTTTTCTTCTGAATCCCATCTCACCTCGCTGTGCTTTGCCAGAGCATCGCAGCTTGTCACTTCCCTGTGGATCCACGCGGGATAACAGGGCTCAGCCACGCTCGCAGGCGTCTCTGGAAACCGTCCTCTCGACCTCAGGGAGCTTTGGGTCAGGCGCGTCAGCAAAACCGTTTCTTCTCCAATTCCAGGTCTCGACAATCAAGAGAGGACCCCTGAAAGTAGGAAGCGGTACAGTGAGATATTCCGGGGCCTGGATGCCATAGAAATCTCAATTGGAAATGCGTACGTAGGGAAACGGGGCTGAACGGAGCTTTCAGGGTTTTTGCAACCTCCATTTATTTAATTGGGTTCTTTTTCGTTATACAGGACTATTGACATGTTCATCGGCGATGCTGACGGCACCGACGACACAGACCTGATGGCGGAAAGAGAGGCCGTTCCGGTAGGCAGAGAGATCCATTTTATTAAAGGCATTATCGACGGCCGGTGCCAAAGTGCACGCTTTGATGTTACTAAATTCTATGCTCTTAAAATGGGTTTTTGGGTGGCCATCTGAAAGAAAAACATAGCTGCAGCTCTTACTCGAACAGAGGGAAAAGAACGGTGCAACACTTGTAAGTGATGGAGGTGGCAGCAGAGCTGATAATATTTAGTGGAAACTTTGGGGCATTTACTGTTTGGATTTATATTCTGAAAAACAAGAGGTGGAAACCGCTGGTTTAAGTCCCGCGTGCTGCGAAAAAGCTCAGACAAGCCAGCAAACCCAAGATACATTGCAGTCATACATCCAAAACCTCTAAAATTTTGGCCTTAAGAAAGAAAAAAACCTGTCAAAATAGAACGTAGTGGGTTTTCGCTTGCTTTGGGCACTATGGGACTTCTGGGGATAATCAGCCGCATTTCATGCTTTTCTGTATAAACACAGGGGCTAGGAAGTTAATTTTTCCTCTGTTCTCACGTAATCATATCATCCCACGAGCTAAACTTAATGAAAATCAAATATCTTGTGATTTATAGCAAAATAAGCGCTGCCAGCATTCAGTCTTGCAGCCCTTTCCCAGCCTCGATCTCTCTGCCCTCATGACGTGTTCCCTCCGTGTCTGTCTGTGGTAGGGTTTTGTACCGCGCTACCTTCCCTCTGTCGAATCCCAGGCTACTATTTAACGCTCATTAAGAGCGTAGCTCATTAAGATCAGCACTCCAGCTGGCCTTATGAAAAAATCCTCCAAATTTCTGAATACTGTTTTTTTTTCCTTCACCATTTTCTTTTTCCCCCCGCCCCGCAGTTGAATGAGAGTTTCTGCAAGAGCAAAACCAGTTCAGAGAAGCCACCGCAGGCAGACATGACAGGTAACATTGCTCATTAAATATCAAAGGGGTGACATGAGAACGCCGAGTCGATCGCCCGGCGTCGGTCCCGGCAGCCTCCTAACGACGCGGATAAATAACACCGGCGTCTCTGCTGGCATCAGGCTCGGGCTGAGCTCGGGCTGAGGGGCAGCAAGGACACGGAGGCCTGTTTGAGCTCAGAAGTCCCGCTGCTTCCTCCAGCGCGCAGATCTTCCCTTGCTCATCCATTAACATCTCATTAAGGAGCTGCTCACGAGGTCTTGATTGCTAAATACCGAGACATTCATTCCCAAAGGTCTGTTTTAAGCACAGGAAAATTCAACCCGGTGACACTTGGGATACCCTGAAGCACTTTGTTGCCTGCTGGGAGGATTCTCACCAGCTCTGTACTTGTTGCTGGTGTCATAAAATGCAACATAAAATTGGTTTTTCTTCATATAAAGTCCCTAATGAAGCAAAAAAAAAAAAATTCTAAGCTGCTTTCTCACAGATTTCAGCTTGAAATGTGCTTCGATTTGCTCCCCGCAGCGTGACAGTTCTGTCTTAGGTTCCACCAAGGAACGAGAATCCTTCCCTCAACTCCCCAGGAACCCATTAAGTCCTTCACTTTCGGTTTTCCAAACAAATCAAATCTAAATATTTAATTAGAAGCAGGGTGCAGAGGAATATACCTGTCATTTGCCTGGAACACGCGTGGTTCCACGGGGAGGACAGCGCGGTGTCGCTGGGAAGCGGTTCAGAATGACATTTTTCAGTGAAAGACCTTGTTTACAGCTGTTATCCAAGTATTTTGCAGCAGCAACTCTTGAGACTCCAACTTTGCCTTGGGGGAAGCCTCTGCCCATCAGCCAGGGCTGTTCCAAACCTGGATTTATTCCGTTGCAGTTCAGGAGGCAGACGAAATGCTGATAAAATGTGAAGGCGGCATCGACGCAGCCCTCGAATATGCCAAAATGTGGTGTAAATACGTCAAAGAGCTTCTCAGCTGGATTGAAAAACGCCTGAGCTACGGTGAGTCTGTGCGCAGAACCAGCTGAGAGTCCGTGCACTTTTCAGTAACTTTTTGTTTTTAAATCATAGCCAAAACCAGACAGTCGCAAGCAAAAGTACACCAGTGAGAAACTGGCCAAACACCAGCCCTTTTAGCTGCTTTTGTTTGAGGATAAAGACAGAGAGTCAGAATTTCTCCTTCCCTGAATGACCCTAATTGACTGGAACAACGTCTGGCTTTGACAACGCCACCTCCGCGAGCCTCGCTCTGGCCTCTAACCCGCTCTGCCCTTTTACAGAGACAGAGTTTGCCAAGGGGATAGTGAAGATAGCGGAATCGGGACGAAACGCCATCTTCCAACAGGTACGGCTCCTCGCGACACGTTCCAGCTTCAGGGCACGGGGTTCCCTTCGGAGCGGGAGCAAACGTGAGGCTGGCGGCGCAGGCAAACTGCTTGTTGAGTCCAGCTTAAGCAAACACGCCTCCAAAGACCTGCCTAAAACTCCCAGTGTTGGAACGGTTCCTTTTATTTTGTTCTATGGGCTTGTAACAGAGCGATTATTAGGAAAACGAGCTAGAAGGGTGAACTGGCGAGGCGTCAGCACAGCTCTGCCCAGCATAAAAGCTCTCCTGCTTCCAGCATCCTGCTGCGTTGGCTGAAATAACCCCCCTCATTTAACCACCGCAGACACGCTCACCTTTGTGTAACAGGCCTCGGTCACGGCTACCACAAATCTGGTTTAGGGAAGTTGCGCTAATTATCCATCGGTTTATATCTGCTTTTTTGTTGTTTCTGCAGCACAACATGCCTCTTCGGATGCTCTATACGATGGTCCTGGAACATGACATAAAGGTTGGGTGTTCAGCTAGTGAGACTGCAGGCTTGCTCCAGCAGAAGGAATTCTACCAGGTGCTGTATTTCTGCACGGACTAGGCGTCTCTGCTGAAAGATTAGACGGGAGCAGCACAGAGACCTAACAGAAGTGATTTATTCTGGCCCATGGGGGTGGAGGGATGAAAGAAGGAAACGCACACCAAGTTCAAGGGAAAAAGGCATCTCGCAAGGCTTGCTTTCTAATATCATGCCCTCGCCTGTCAGATACTTCTTCCTGCCTCATGAGGAACCGTTGCCGTCCTAACAATTATTCCTCTGCAGCCTCTGTCAGCCAAGAAGAATGAAATTGAGAAATGGAGGAAAGAATTCAAAGATCAGTGGACAAAGGAGCAAAAGAGAATGGTAAGAGGCCGATCGACAGCCTGACCTTTACGCCACTCACGGCTCAAAACGCCAAACCCAAATGTTTATGAATAAGCAGTAACTAAATAACATGATATGCGTCCTGCTATTGAATGAAAGGATGGTTTTGAAGAGCACAAGGGGGGGGAGCGCTCGCAGCATTCCTGTGCCATCCTGCCTGCTAGATCCCACCGCCTCCTGCCGACCGCAGAGGCCGGCGGAGCGAGGATGCTTTGGGTTCGCGCGTGCCGGCCCGGGGCTGTCTTCAGCCAAGAGGGATCCCCTGCAAAGGCAGGCTCTGTGCCTGCGACCCCGCGCCCCAAAACCCAGCTCACACACCCTGCTAGCGCTTCACCACCAGCCCTTTTCGCCAGGGAAAGAGGAGGGGAGGGAGGACGATGCTCCTGGGCACCTTGCAGAGCATGATCCAGGACGGCTGGGTCTCTGCTCAGCTGTAGAGGAAACCCAGGGGCTCCCTTAGAGCTCCTGAACTTTGGGAGGAGGGGGAGGGAGAAGAGCGATGCCTATTTGAGTGATAACATCCATTTGAACCAAGAGACGGGCGCCTTCCATATAAGCAGAGACTTGCTGTGACTTGTTCCTCCCACTGCCTCGCCGAGCTTCCTAAACTGCTCCTTTTCCTATTCAAGAACGAATCCTTGTCATCCCTGCGCAAGTCCCGCCTGCAGTACATACAGCGCTGCGAGGAGCTGGAGAAAGCAAAGCACCTGAGCGCCAAGGCGGAGGACGAATACCAGAGCACAGCCATCACCAACCCCGGCAGCGCCAGCAAGCTGCTGGAGAAGCGACGTCGTTCTTGCGAGGAGGCACAAGCTAAGGTGACGAGCTCAGATCGGGTCGCTGCTGTTCCCAGCCGTCCCGCGCGCCGCCTGACGGCGTCTCCTGGTGACTTTGTCCTCCTTCGCTCCGTTTCTCATCGCGCACAGGTTCAGGAAACGGAAGCTTTGTACAAGATGTGCATCAACGACGCCAACTTTCGACAGCAAGAACTGGAGAAAGTACGAGCGCGGATCGTCTCCCATATTCGGAAGCTCATTTACCAGGGCGATGAGGTGCTGATGTGGGTACGTGTTTTCTTCTAATTTCTCCTCTAATCCTCGTTTCAGGGAAACTGCTGTTTGGGATAAGACCTCTAGGCTCTCCACCATTTCACTGTTGAACCGCTCTGTAACTGACCACCCTCCAGCAGTTGAAATTAGGGGAGTGCTCTGGGCCTTGCTTTGCTACCAGCAAAAATCTCAGATATACCATCACGTTTTCAGTTCCTACCGCTCTGAGGACACAGATACCCACAGAAAAGGTCTAGGCAGGGGAAAAAAAAATTCCTAGAACAAGAAACAGTGACAAATAATTTTGATCTGACCTGTTAAGTAGGACCATCAATAAGCAGAAGTGCAGGTAACAGTTTGGGCAACGAAAGACTGGTGACTGGTGAATGCCTGTGAGATCCAAGGGCCTCACTTGGGCCTTGACTAGCAATTATAGGGATTTTTTGTTTTCTTTCCCCCATAAGGTCACTCTAAGGATGTTCAAGCAGCGGCAGACTCAGTCAGAACCGATTCCAGTGGAATACCAGGTCCTGACCGAGCTCTGCAAGCCATACAAAGTGGGTGAGAAATACCTGGAGTTCATTCAGGCTCTGCAGAAGAAAGACATTCACGTGGAAGCGTTTGAATTTGAGCCACTCACTTCTGGAGGGCAGAGGTAAAAAAAGAAAAACCCACGTGGAAAACTTACATCCTAGCCGAAAGATCAGAAATATATAGTGCACAGAACAACAGAAGTAGTTTCACACACATTTATGAAGTCACTAGCGACGCGGCAGCGATGAGAGTGCGACTTACAGAAAAGCCCTCAGCCCCAGGCGTTTGGATCTTCTCTCTGCGTAGCTCCGTAGATCCCTAAAGACGCGCTCGGTTCCTTCTGCCAAGCAGAGGACCGACATCGGCCACAGCAGGGCGGCAGCTTTGTACCACGGCCCTTCGGTTATTTCTACCATTTGCCAAAGATTCGGATCACTCTTTTCTCACAGGGGTGCCGTTTGATTTCTAATCTCTTTTTTCCCCCCCTGCGGATAGAAAAAGTGAAATTATATTGAACAAATTTGTCTTCCTGGTTTTGTGCAAGTGCTCATTATGGTCGCCTTAAACTCAGCTTACACCTGTGAGCTGCCTGAAACAGACGCCTTGTCTCAGGTACCCTTAAGGCACCTCGGTGATGCAATATTGTCCGTTATTCTTCACTGCTGGAAAATTATTTGCAACCCCTTCTCAGGTCCCCTCCCAGCAGCAAAAAGAAGACGGCATTGCATTACACCGGCCCCTCTTCCACAGCAAAGGATGCGAGCGCTCCGGAAGACACATCCAGGAAGCAGTTCTCCACAAACGGTGAACAGAGTAGGTTGAATTCAATAAAGACGACCCAATTTTCCCCTCGAGCCACTGTAGTTTAATTTAGATTAGTAGCCAAAGAGGCGGGAGAGGCTCTCAAATTCTTAAGGCTTTGCTCAGACTGGGAGAAAATATTGCCAAGTACTTACGGATTTTCTTGGGAGCTTGGTTTGGACTTCAGCCCCGTGTTGAAGCACCCCAAGAGCTCTCAGGATGGTCTGTCACTGCATCCACCTTCCGCAGGCGCGAACAAATCCCTCTGCAGCGACACAGAAAGCCTCGGTGGGAGCTGTGAATCCCGATCCCTGGACTCTCCCAATTCTAGCCCAGGTGAGAGCCGCAGAAATTCTTGCCTAATATTGCCCAGAAGCGTACAACGGGATGAAAGCCTACTCTGACCCACTTTGTGCATCATGGGGACAAAACCGGGCGTTTATATTTTCCCTCTTCTCAAGGAAACTCTAATAGGAAATTGTTGAAAGCTCCATCCACCGGCACCATGTCCTCCTCAGATGATTTTGAAGAGAGAGATTCCTTGCAAACTTTGGAAAACGGTGAGGAACACACGTATTTGACCGACGAGGTGGAAACCGTGCTTAGGCGTCGGTTCCTCCTCACACTTGGATGCTGTTTCTGCAGAAAACGGTACATCCCAACATCAGTTTAAGAACGTCCTCCTCTCCAGCGCAGCACAGACCCACCGGCTCCGGAAGCTGCGGGGACCATCCAAGTGCAGGGAATGCGACACCTTCATGGTCAGCGGCTTTGAGTGCGAGGAGGTGAGGGCTGGAGGATGTCATTGAAGATGCCTGGGAGCGTGGGGTGACGTGGGATGCACACGGGAGCCCAGGGTGACCGTCGTCTCAATGAAGGGCTGTGGGAGTCAGGGGCCTCTCTGCAAAGTTCTGTGCTGCTTCTTCCTCCTGCCTCTCTTTTTCTGTTCCCTTCCCTCTGTTTTTCTGTCCTTGAGTAAGCCACCAGCTGCCACTTGCCTGAAACAACCCTCTTGGGCTTGATGGGACTTTGATCTTTGAGGGAAAGGGAGAATTCCTCCCTGTTCAGCCACTGCTGCAGTGCTGGACCACAACCAGACCATAACTCGGGGCGGTTCTGCCATTTCAGTGCTGCCTGGCCTGCCACAAGAAGTGCCTCGAGAATCTCCTCATCACCTGTGGCCACAAGAAACTGCCCAACCGAGTACCTCTTTTCGGCATTGACTTCACACAGGTTCCTCGAGACTTCCCAGAGGAAGTTCCCTTCATAGTGGTGAAATGCACCTCGGAAATCGAAGCCCGCGCCCTCAGGGTGCAGGTGAGTAGTCAGTCATTTTGCTTCGGTCTTCTCTGTATGCAAAACTCCTGACCTCTCCGCTTCTGAACCACGCAGGGGATCTATCGGATAAGCGGATCCAAAGCCCGGGTGGAAAAGCTGTGCCAGGCATTTGAGAACGGACGGAGCCTGGTAGAGCTTTCTGAGCACTCCCCCCACGACATCACCGGGGTCCTGAAGCATTTCCTGAAGGAAGTGGGTACCAAATCCCTCAGCCGAGCACCTTCATCGGGGTCAGACCGGCAGGATGAAGTAACCTGCTGTTTTCTTCCCCTCTCGCTGCAGCTTTCGGCACCGGTGCTGCTGTCCCAGCTCTACAACGATCTCATTGCGCTTGCCAAAGACCTGCAAAAACCTGGGGAGGAAAAGTCGGACTGCGCCAGCTTCCCTTCGGACCCCATCCAGAGCATGAAGTACTTGCTGAGCAAATTGCCTGGAAGCAACTACAACACCCTGCGGCACCTGATTGCACACTTGTACAGGTGAGGAGCGCGCTGGCTGCCACACTGGTTAGCGTCAGGTCCGGCCGCAGGAGATCCCTGCCGAGACCTCGCTGCCCGAGGAGCGGCTGGCTCAGCACCGCTCGCCTACGAGGAGGGCTGGGCTTCCTCGACCTGGGAGAGGGGCTGATCTAGAGCCAAGGGGGGTAAAACCTTCATTCGTAGAGAGGACCATCTTGCAGCAATTAGGAGAAAGTCTTAATGACCGAGAAGGACCGGAAGGTCCTTCCCGATAACGCTTCATAAAGCGCAGAGCAAGAGGTCAAGGAATAACATGAATCAAGCCCTCTGAACGCGGCCCACAAGCAACAGCCGCTCTCATTAGGGCAGCACCATCCAGGCAGATCCAGGCAACTCCTCAGGTTTTTCCCCGGAGTCTCCCCGCACAGACCCAGAGCTCTGTTGCCCGTAAAAGACCCAGTTTCTCTCTCTACTAGGAAATGGGGGTGTTGGTGCATTCTGGTTGAGAGCTGTGAAGCCCCTAACAGTCCTGTTTCCCTTCCCCAGGGTGGCAGAGAAATACGAAGAGAACAAGATGTCCCCAAACAACCTGGGCATAGTATTTGGGCCAACTCTGATCCGGCCCGGCTCAGGGAGTGACGTCTCGATGTCGTGCCTTGTTGACTCTGGGTATCAAGCCCAGATTGTGGAGTTTCTCATTCAGAACTACGAAAGTGTGTTTGGGATGGATGACCTGCCGCCATCCTTATCCCTTGGATGTGAAAATCCTTCGCAAGAAGCATCGACAGAAAAGGATGAGGGACCTCAGAGCCCAGACACAATCCAGAATATAACTCTAGAGGTAGAGCTCCCAGACACTGAGCTGGGCTTACTGACCCTGCTGTAGGGAGAGGAAAGTGGACTAGCAATTAAAGAGAACTTCTTTTCACGATAACAAAACCATTTGCTATCAGAGGGTTATTCTGAGAGGAAGGAGCAGAGAGGCTGTTGCGCGTGGGGTGAGAGAACCGGGAAAAAAAATTGTAAGCTACAGATCACTCAGCAGCTTCTTAGACCACTCTGGATGGTGGGTTTGCTCCATGTTTTAGATCCCAGCCATTCTGAAAAACGGTGGGGTTCTCCATACTGAATTGCTTAGGACACTGCTGTTTCTCTCTGTCAACAGCTCTACAACTTTGGAAGAGGCCTATCTTAATAATCTTAAGCACATCTTAAGCTACGTGTGCTCAAGACCCAGCGTGTTCCCCGGTACAGCCCTACAGGGCTCTGCGGCACCCCTGAGCAGCGGCCGCGGACCTCGCTTTCCCCCTCTGCTACCGAGTGTTCTGCGCTCTTCCCAAGCTCCACGGCTCTTTCCTCGCAATATTTCACATCCTATTTCCCAGCACTTTAAAAACACAAATGGGCATAATGTGAGCTGGGACACTGTGGGGGTCTTTATTCCTTTTCACAGCTGGTTTGATGAGCAAGAAGGGGGAAGTGACTGTCCTAAAGTTAAGCCAAAGGGAGTAAGATCTGGGTTTGGGGACTCTCGGCCTCCCGCTTTTGAGTCACAGGGGCTTACATGCAAGATCGTGTGTCTGCAGTAACCATATCCATGTCTGACGGGCAGTAACGCCGCTTTCTCTACAGGTTCAGCTCACTGAGGAAGCAGAAATTAGGATAACTATGATTACAGCTGAAATAAAATCACCAGGGTAGACACAATTCACTTCTTGCGCGCAGAAATCCTACAGGATTAATAAACCTTCATAGAAAGCACTTTGAGATACACACGACAATTGCTTTTGGCTATTTTCAAAGCTGGTTTTACCCGCTTCGGCAGCACGGCAGAATTGCACAGACCTTTAAAAAATAAGGGGGGGTTGCTAAGGGCATTCTCGATTTGCCATTAATAAAACCAGCGTCTGGAGCCGCGGCCTAGGCCACGGGCTCCTTGTGCAAACCCACACTGGCTCCACACCACGTATGATTCCCAGGCACTCCCGTGTCCTCCGCTCGCCCCCTCCCCCATTTGCATTTGACCGCAGTTACTTGCGCTACCGTTAAGGGCTTGGTTTCTGATGTTTCCCCTTTTTGTTCTGAAATGGGCCACTTCAGCGTCCCGTGGGACGCAGGAACCTCTCTCAGCAGGCTGCTGCTCGGCGGAAAGCAGCGGCTGCTTCCTGGGGTGAGTTTTGTGGTACAAATGCTGGATTTGGCAGGTCTCGAACCATATTTTTCTCTCATGGCCCTGCGCTGTGACCTTCGGCCAGCTCCCTCCCTGTTTCCCCAAGCGCTTACCTGGGAGAAATCAAGGCGTTTTCAGCTCAAGTGGTTGCATCCTCTAACAGCATTTGGGGTGAAGTGGGAGTTGATAGTATTTTCATGACAAATAAGAGGCCTGTATAAACACTCGTGGCTTTTTCCAACAGAATTTCTCCTCCAAGCATGGTTTAAATGTGGACTGTGTCTCTGATAACTCATCTTCCAGGGAAGCCACCAATGAGCTGACTCTGGAGGGAGCCCACAGTCGGTTAAGCGTGGATGCCCTAGGTAAATAAAGTGGCGATCGTGAGGCTGTTACGGGTTGTCTTGTACCACGTTTGCTGGTTTTCACACCTCCCGCCTGCCTCTACGTGACACAGCAGAGGAAGCATAGCTAGGCCCTCGTCGGCATCGCTGCTCAGTCTTTGTGCAGATAACGTCTTGCAGAGCAACCGCCACGTGCTTGTGATCCCACGCGAGCTACGTCTTTCTGCTCTTCTCAGGAGGGGCTTTCCCCTGCTGCTGCCTCAGCGCTCGAGCCCGCAGTCGCCTCTGCCAGCTCCCCTGGCTTTCACGCCTCGAGGACAGCTTTGAGAATACACCCCCGATTCATATCTTAGACCTCTCTCAAATGCATACCTTGCGATTGCTCCTGATTAACGGAGCTGTTGGAGGGAGGCGTGTTAGCCTGTTTCACGCAGGAGGGATTTCCGTGCCCTTTCTAACCGGAAAAAGAAGTCATCAGCCAAAATTGTTTGTCGTAGTAACCTTATCTCACTGTTCTAAGATAACTGTCTAATTTTTTGTTCAGAGACGAATACAAGTATCAGCTCTGAGCTGGAGGACCTGGAGGACTCTGTGCAGGAAAAGACGGACAGTGATTCGGACGCGGTCGTAGGGACCCAGCCCAGATGCCATTTCAGCCGACAGCCCGTAAAATATATTCGAACGCAGGCAAAAACAAAGCCAGTCATTCCCAAGCCTTCCAGCTTGCCCTTGAGGACTAGCACATTAGCCAACGTGGCAACAGAGTCTGGTGGAGAAGGTAACCCTCCCGACAGCAGCTCCACGACAAAGGACGGCCCGGAGGAGAGCACTAGGGGCAGGAACACCTCGGCTGACACAGGCACACTCAAGCAGCGCTCAGGAGGGAGACAGCAGCTCAGGCATTTTGAGATCACGCAGGAAACAGCCAGGATTGTCTCAAAGTTCAAAGTCGATGACACTTCTGTGTCCCCTGAGCCTTCCCTGGAGGGCGTGGGATCTCCTGAGAAAGCAGAGGACCCCAACCCAGGGACATACCTATAGAAAAAGAACCCCTAAGGGTAACAGATAATAGCAACGGAAAGGGAGGGAGGAGTGAAATCCCACACCTGCTGAACAAAGGAATAGCGATGGGGTGAGAATAACACCCTGTATCAGGCTGGAGAAAAGGCACATGCTGTGAACTACCTGGCAGGCTTTCGGCTCACCCAGGATTTGCTTTTTATTTTTTAGCAAACCCAAATGAGTGAGAAGCAGCAAGGCCAGTGGCTCGCGCTCTCTCTCTCCCTGGAACACACCCTGCTTAGCACGAAGGGCAATGCAAGTAGTAGAGGGAACACAGATTGCCGGGCTAGAAAGATGCAGCCAGGAAGGAGGCAACTGATATGTAGGACATCAGACAGAAAACGTGCCCAAACGGTCATTTTCTGGCAGCTGCAACAAGCACTGATTTTTCCTGTTTTTATTTCACAGCGTTTTTGAGCGTAATTCACTTTTTGAGTGTAATAGAACAGGGTACACGGGCAAAGCTCACGTACTCCGGATCCTTCAGCTTCCGTTGCCGGAGCTTCGACTTGCTAGTCAGCGCAAAACCATGCTGTAAAGGGAAAAGACACTGCCGTACTCCGAGCCGGACCCCATTTCTCCGGCACAGGAATTCCATTCCCCTCAAAGCACGCTGAGCTTCTGCAATAATTCCACGTGAAGCTGCTGCTGTCGTGAAGGCAGCAAACCCCCAACCTCCAAGATGATCTCTTGGGTCTAAGATGAGGTTGCTCGGGCTTGCTGGGTCTCCAGCTCACCTACACGTGGGTCACCCCGATGCTCCTTCCTGCCTCCCTGCAGTGGATTTTCTCTCCGCCAAGTTCTAACCTGTGGACAGGGAGGACTCTGTCCCATAGTGCCATCTCGTGACGCGTGCACGGGGAAGGCAGGCTTCCTGCGCTGCTCGTTCACAGGATGGCTTTGCATTACCGGACGGGCAGCGTTATGGATTTCCTTGGTGTTTGGCTGCGCACGCAGCACGAAAATTCAGACGAAAACATAAAAACTTCCGCACTAGGGCACATTTCCATCGTTACCATCGGCAACAAAGACATTCGGAGACATATGAAGATGCCGGAGCTAAATGCGAAAGGAAAACATTACGCTTTCCCCAAAGAGCTCAAGAGGTTAAACAATCCCCTTTACAAGTTTCTTTTGTCTCATTAAAAGACTGTTAAAATACAGGACCAAAACCTGAAGTTGTAAAAGAAACGCTGAGGGTCTGTTAGCATTTGTACAGTTCAGGCCAAGGAGAGTTCGCATCTCTGGAACAGTGTATATTTGTTAATACAGTGCTTTGAATTCTTAAATATTAAATTATCTTGTACTGGAAAACCGCTGTAAGAAGTTACTGGGTGTTTTATTATATATCCGTTAAGGGGGAATAAGGAAGCCTTAAGTGGATGCTTGCTGGGCTATTATTGAAAGTGCCGAGCACACGCAGGTCTCTTCAAAACAAAGGTAGCTCGTGCCCACAAGAATTTAGACTTTGAGGAACCAGCAGAGCTAGAACATCCCTGGTAAATACCCTGGTTTCCTTTGCTTGCTGCACCTTTAAAGAGTTAAAAAGGAGCTTCATCCTACGCAGGAGAAGCATTAGGGGCTCGTACGGTACTCCTGCCATCCACCGCTGCCCTCCACTTTTCCTTCCAGCAGCCCGATACGCACAGAAATGCTGTTAGAGAAAAACCCGCTCGCTCTTACCGCGTAACTCCTCGTTCCTCACCGCTTTCCGCAGAGCTGGGAATCTGCTGAGGGCAGGAGCTGCCAAAGCACCGCTTCCAGCCAGAGCTGGGCGGCTGCCAGGTCCCGCTGGTGTGGGGAGAGCCTGTGTGCAGGGTCCGACACGGCTCTTCTCCTGCCCGGGATGGGGATTTTCTGTCATCCAGCCACAGCTAACGGGGTTTGGAAATGGAGATGCTGATTTTTAAGAGGAACCTTGGCAGGGAGAGAAGCATCCTTTCCTTCCACCTCCTCGAGGCTGCATCTTCGCTCCAAGGGAACGGCCTCGGCTGTATTTATGTACACCACGGGACAGGCACCGGTCCTGGGAAGGGCTAATAAGAAACAACCTCGTTTCCCAGTTCAATGTAGGAGCAGAGAAGGTCTTACAAATACCCTGTTTGCACAGCAGCACCTTACATAGGGGGCTGGCCCTCCACCTCCGAGATACACCACAGAGGAGGGCAGCATTGGCTGTAGAACTGATATACAAAGCCACAACAAACCTGCTAAAAAAAACCCTTTTATCAGCCAAACAACCAATAAACCAATTTCTTACTACAAGGTTTTGTTGGTTTGGTTTTTTTTAAGCCAGCCACTGTGAATTCAGAGCATACCTCAGTCAGTCAGGGCACTTCCGAGCATCAATTGCTCCTCGTTAAGGAAATTAAAGGCCCCAGGTCTTCCCAAACGAGGATCTCAGCTGGGCTCTGAACGGAATTAGGAAAATTCAGGCACCTGGTAATTTTAAGCAGGGACCAAGACATTCCTTTTTCTTGGAGGAGCGAGTCGGACGTGGTCTTTTGTTAATTACCGGGTGTTTAATTGTGAGCAGGTTAGTGACAAATTCTGCCCTGAATTTCCTGCCCTTAAAAAAAAAAAAAAAGAGTGCTTTAGTTTACCTTTATCTTTCTAAAAAAAAAAAATCAAAGCAAAAGGACCTGCAGGTATCGGGCCTCTCGAGGGCAACACTTGCCAGGTTTTTCCAGCAGAGACTGCTGAGGGATCGCCTTTACACTTTCACAGTCCTCTAACAAAGCAAGGTAGAGCAAGGCAAAAGGTGTCACATTTTTGTAGGGAGCTCAAGGCTTTGGTCCAATTCTGAATCCCATCCTTCTCTTTTCGCTTTTATTTTTCTTCCTCACATCAAGTTTTGTGCTGTTGTTTCTTCTTATCTCATCGGAGAAGCTAAACGGGGATTACAAGTCACCTGTCAGATATTACTTAAAATCACCCCCAGGAGAGTCTGACAAACAAAAAAAAGGCAGTTTGGGCCTTTTATTAGCTGGCAGCAGGTTTCATTCACGGGTGCTTCCTTTTGAGCCATTAGCGCTTCTTCATGGGCTGCCTTTGAAGCAGCATCCCTAGAATATAAAGGCAGGGCTGAGTGGCTTGCTTAGGTCCTGAGGCTGCGATGGAGGAATGTGGGAGTTCAGTGGGGTTTACGACTGGTTTCCCTGGAGCAGCCTTTTTCCAGGAGCTTTTATGCTTTGCAGAATCCATCCTCTCTAAGGGTAAGAAGTATTTGGTTATCAGGCTGCGCCTCTCAAAATGTGAAATGTTATGAAGTCTCTGTTATTTCTTGAAACCTATCCAAGCACCAGGCAGCATCCTGAGAAACTGGTTTATGGACTGGGGCCCCCCCGCAGGGCACGTGCCGCCCGCTTTGAGAGGCGTCCCTGGGACGTAGGCGCTCGCAGCGAGTCTGCCTGCGCGCGCATCCACCCTCGGGATGCGTTGGGTGGATGCTTGCAGGGAGATAAGCTCTTGCTGCATGCGAGCAGATAGGAAAGGCCTTTCCCCGAGTCAAGAAGGGGCCAGGAGAAGATGCTGCTTATAAAATGGCAACGCCTGCCTTCCTGAGCCTGGCTTGGGCACAGCTCAGGCTTGTGCTTGGGTGGGAGGTTTCGTTCCTTACAAGCGAGCAGGAGGCGCGTTACCCTTGGGCAGCTGCTTCCTCGCTCGGCTGTTGCTGAAGACCAGCCTGGGCCCTTACGTTCTGCTTTTCTGTTCTAGCAGGTACCAGTAGGTACCAAGCGTACTTTTATTCCTCCTTCCGAGCTGTTTTGTTGCCTCACGCTAGAGCGGGGGGTTTAGGAGCAGGAGCGGCTGTGTACGTTGTTGTTTAGTGTCCAGTGAAACGATTCCCACCCACACCTTGGGTGTTAACTTTAACACACGTGGAATACTGCAGGGTATAAGATAGAGCAGTATTATTGCGTTCTTGTTTTATTTTACTTCGAAAGCTGTCTTCCAACAGCCGCCGAGCAGCTCGGATGAGGCCGAGCGCTGGGCAGATGTGAAAAGCGAGCTCGTCTGCATGTCTTGCTGAGAGTTCACGCTGCTGCAGACAAACAGCTTTTGTTTTCTTCTTCCTTCTCCCCCCTGCCCCGGTATGTTTTGTAATATTCTTGGCTTTGTGGACGTATGGAGTCACGGTACCTCGAAGCATATGGAAGATGGGAGAGGAAGGAAACCAGGCCTATGAGCTTCTGCTCAGCCAAAACTCCTGCATCTGACAGTCGGAAAACGCTTTGCTCGGGGAATTTTTGCGTAAGACGCCGAGTTACGCTGTGCTTCCAGCCCGCCATCAGTAGGGCAGCGCAGGCGCGCCCGCAGGCATCACGCACCTCGGGGCGCTCGTGAAAAGCACTTGCGAAGGGCAGTCTGGAACGAACTACATCAAATACACATGTCTAGCCATGCGGGCCCATAGCTTGTGGCTGGAATCCTTTCAGGGCACTGGCTGCTCTCCTCTATCATTTATTTTAAAAAAAGCTGTGTAGAGCTGTAATTCAAGCTTTGCTTAGGCAGCGAGTTTCAGCTACTTGGCTTCCAGGGCCTGGGAGACGGTCAGTTTTGTAGGGATCTCATAAGCAGGCTTCAAGGGAGTCGTATTTTTCAGTGTAAATCTGTTTAATAAATGAACGCGTAGACTTCCTATGCCCTTTACAAGAATGACTTAGTTAAGGGAATACTTCTCTTAGAAGAAGCAAAAGCTTTCTTGTTGCTTCGCAAAGGCCTCCAAAGTAATATTTTTTCCACTAGAAATGTGCCAAAAGCTCAAGAAAGTTAGTAAAGCATCACCAAAGATGAGCAGAAGTTCAGGAATTAAAGCAACCAAAAGTAGAAAAGGCCGTTTCCTTTGTAACGGAAACCTTGAACGTAACGGGCCGGACCGTTACCCCGCGCTTACCGATACGCAAAGGGCAAAGAGGATCCAGGCTCTGGTGGGGGAGGCAACGAAAACCGAATGGCTTTGGCTGCTCGCCAGCCTGCCTAGGCAAGGCCTTGCGTTAGGCCAGGACTAAGGCAGAACAAGCAAGGTTTGCTAGCTGTCGCCTGACCGTGTTCAAGGGACTTGGTGGGGGAAAGGCTTCGAAGGGAAGGGCTGTGATGAACATGCCTGTCGCTTGTTTAAGGTGGGGGTGTTGTCACTTTTCCCCCTCCCCGAGACCTCACTCTTGTGGGAGTTGATTCTTGAGGAAAAAAATGCAAGACTTGCTAACGTGATTCAGCCCATTGATGAAGCAGTGGTGGCCTTAATTTCACATCCCCAGAGTGAGCTGAAATCTTCACCAAATGGGGGGGGGGGGGAAAAAGCCACATTGCTGAGAGTTTTGCTTGACCAAGACGGCCCCAAAGGTGACCTCTCCAGAGGAAGTCGCGTTCCTTCGAAGGGACAGATACTCCCGTTTCTTGCTCGGGAGAGCAGCTATGTGTCAGTCCCTGATGCTCCGTTTCAAGATAAAGCTGCAGTTGTGCTGCATCTGCTTATTCTGTAGCTGGAGGCTTTTCTGAATTGGTTTTGTTTTTTTTCTTTCTAGACTTAAGCAGAAAGGCATGTTAAATGCTTTTTATGACTCTCCAGCCATAAGCTGCAGGCATCTGCCATGAAACCAAACGGAGACACGGGGGGAAGTGGGTTTTTCAGAAATAATCCCTATAAAAGCAAAGGCTGAGGCACGTGGAGCTTGAGCGCCTGTGAAGTTCCCTGCCTTTCCAGCGAGCGCCAGCTAAACCGGGAGACTTCATCTTGCTGGGTGCCAGCCAAGATTGGAGGAGTTCAGAGCAAGGCGGCGTGCAGCCCTCTTGCAAAGGGAGACGGAGCCGAGGGCTGCCTGCGTGGGGTTCGCAGGAAGGGAATTTCCACCCGGCTTTGTTTTTATTGACAAGAGCGCAAAGCGCCAGATGGAATTCTCTTTGGGTGAAGATGCGGCTGCGTGCAGCTTCCCAAACACAGCATCCCGACTTGATTTTTAACCTCGCTGTGGCTTCTAATAACGGGACGTCGTTCAGAGGCCAAGCTGAACTGCCGCTTCTGCCTTTGGTATTGCTTGTCTCTGTGTCGGATAATCTCCTTCTTCCTGTGTGAATTAGGAGGAGCAGCAGCAGCAGAGGGGCCCCTAGACCATCCCGACTCCAAACAAAACACCACTGCAAATAACCCTCTCTTCCCTCCCCTACCCTGTTTTCCCTCCACTGCTGCAGGACAAATGTTTTCATCTTGGAGAGCGCTGGAGTAGCCAGTGACTGTGCAGAAGGAAGTTAGCCCACCAAAATCCGTTTCCAGGCTAGTTACCTGGGGAAGGTAAGAGTGGTGTTTTGCCACGACCCGGAGGCATTGGAGGGAATATCCCGGCCATTCTTTCTCGGCTGGCTTTTTTTTCCCTGTCTAACAAGGCAAAGGTGACAAGATCCAAGGCTGTGTTTTGCCTCAGTGGTCTCCCCGCTTCAATTTATGGTGGTGTCAGCAATAGGGAAATGCCTTGATTCTAAGTGTCCAAACGCAGCCAGAGCAAACCTCGGGAAGGTGAAAGGGGGAGAGGAATTTTCCAGGTTCTTTGTGATTTGTGCTGGAGCAATTGATTGTAAATGGTTGCGAACTTGCTGGAGGGAAAGAAAATTCCTGCTGTAGGCAAGGCTGTAGTGGGCACGGATTTCTTCCCCACCTCTTTGTTGAAGTGTTCTTTGATGCTGTAGGCTTGCGAACAACAGCTCCGCTCCACCTCGGAGTTGGCTGCGTGTCAGCGGCAGTGGGTGTTATGAAATTCCTGCATTTTTAATGCTGATGTAGATGCCGCTTTCCATCGAAAGATTTGGCCGTTAGCTGAAGCTGTAAGCACCGTGTTGGCGTTTCGTTGCGCTCGAGGGAGTGCTCCTCGCTGAGGGTCTGGGAATCTCGGGGCCAGTTGGGACTTGGGAGGTATTAATTTGAGCAACTGATTCTCTGCAGAGATCTGCTGGGGGGGGAGAGACGGTGACATGCCTCCTTCCAGAAGGTTTTTAGCATTCCTGGGATTCCAGGAGAGGGGTCTCAGCATAAAAAAAGCCCTTCGGATTGTCATCCCTGGGAACAGTCACAGCTATGAGGCTTAAAGAAAAATATTGGCTTTAGGCTCGTTTGAAAATGCAAAATCTACTAAAACAATTAACTTTGCTTTGAAAAAACCAGAAGTGTAATAAAGGGGAGGCAAACATCTGTTGTCTTTGGAAAGGTTTCTCTACCACTTCTCTGCTGGGCACCAGAATGCGATCAGATCTGCCGGCTGCGTCGAGATCGGGTTACGCAGTGACTCTGCTTGAGCAGCCTCTCTGCCTGGGGGGGAGCGACGCTGCACAACACCCTCCGAGCCCCTTCTGAGCCGGTGGAGACAGGAAAACTCATGGAGCGGAAGGGGGGAAGCAGAGGGGCTGGACACGATGGGTATCTGGTCTCCTTGATCTTGGCTGCGTTCAGTGTCCCGTACTGACTCCCAGAAGCATCGCTGTTGAACGACACCTGAGCCGAGTCTTTAAGAAATCATTTGCATTGGCTGCAGAAGCTGAGGTGAGGTTTCTGGGTGCAACGAGACTCGGTTTTGGCAGGTAGCACCCTGACAGGGCGAGGCAGTGCAGGGCCCAAACTTGTGTTTCAGCGTTAGGGTCACAAACTAAATGGGTTTGGTTCCTTCTAACACTCCCCAAACCTGAAAAGAACCAGGCTCCCAAACTTTTGTTATGAAGAGAAGTAAAGTTAGGAGGTTTTTTCCTAGACAAAGGGACTAGAAAAATTGCTGTTATTAAGGTCAGGACTTTGAAACCTGAAATATTCCCTCACCTCCATAGGCAAGGAGGTGCCGTCTGTGACAGGCTTACACAAGCCCTGGCCTGAGCCGGTCTGACGCTTCTCGTATCCCCCTTTGTCCTTGTGTCTGGGGACTGAGTTGCAAAAGCGCTTCTGACCCTTTGTCCACGCTGGGTGCTCCCAACTCGCTGGCTCTGTCTGACGTGCTGAGCTATTGTGATGGGCTGTTGACACTTGAGTTGAAACCAGTTATGCTGGGCTGTTTTCCTGATTGTTCTGGGTGTTTCTTTATGAAAACATCGCCTCCAAAGCACTCGCTGAGCGCCAGTTTGAAACCTTAAAGGAATGAGTAAATTAAAAGTATTTTTAGACTGCTGCCACCCCAAACTGCACAGCTGCAGAGCACGTGTGGCTTGGTAACTGCCCGGAGCCTATCGAAGCCAGCGTTGCTGCCAAATGCTTGCCCTGACCTGGGTTCTGCTTCTTGTCCACCGGCGTGAGGAGTCGGGTCTGCGACGGAAGCCTATCGCTGGCAGCACAAGTGCTGGAGCGGATTAAGGGGGGTGGTCGGGGTCTTGTTGCAGCTTGGACTTGGGTCTCTTTGGTCGTAAGCCAATAATGTCACCAAAAGGCTAATAAATGCCTCGTGGGAAGTGAAGGATACGCTCTGTGGCACTTGAGTAAGGCGCTTCAAATCTGAAGTGGCTCTGCATAACTAATATTGGTGTAAATCCGCCCAGCTGCGGTAAGGACTTGGGGCTCTCCGTGTTAGGAGCGGACTTCTCGGTAACTTGGTGGCTCTCAGCTATGAGAAGACAAGCTTGTTAAACTATAGATTTATTGTTTTTTTAATTTCCGAGGACTCTGGGATACCTGTCGATACAACTTTTTCCTTCTAAAAATGCCCACGGAAACCTCGCGAAAGGCCCCTGTGCCTGGTACCGTCTCGTGGGTGGCTGCGTCGGTCTGAAGGTGCAGAATTTGGAAGCGGTGGCAAGGATGGGCTCTTCCTGAGTTGTTGTTTTCCCCCTCGTGAGCTTCTGGCGTGATTCTGGCCTTTGGAGGCTGCGGGATGTGGGGGTTGAGTTTAGGGAGCCTGGCGCAGTTTTCAGTTCTTTCAGGACTCGGTAGTTGCCCCTCTGAGCCTGTCCTATTCCTCCACCTCTTCTTCTGCCAGCGTCACTCCTGCTCTGCTTCCATTTATCGCTGCCCTGCTCTGTTAATGTGTCCTTGGATCGCTGGCCCTATCTCCTTCCCCTTTGTGCCGGGCTCTCTTTGTAAATCTCCTGCCTATTTTACGGAACATTACTTGGCTCTGCCAAGCTCTACCGTGTATCTGACTGGCAGCAGATTAGGGTTGAGCTTGGTGATAACATTGTTCCTGGGGGAACAGATGATGGTTGGAGGAGGGTGGGAGAATAGGAAATTGGAGTCAAATGGAAATTGCTGGGGCCTTTGCAAGAGCAGCGGGCATAAATCAAAATGAATGGATGTTGCAAACTCCGTGGTTGGGGTTGTTTGGTTTTTTTTCCTTCATAATTTACACAGCTCTTGCTTGTTAGCACCGAGTGTGCTGTTGGTGTTTGTGCAGCACTGAGCAGGTAAGATAATCTCAGATGTGCCAAGGACTAGCTAGACTGACATACCAGAAGCGTGAGCTCTTTCTAGCAGTGACACACGCTTCTACCAAGTTACTGACTAGAAAGGGCTCCCCATGCGTGCCTCAGTTTCCCTTGTGTCTCACGACATCTCCTTCTCCCTGATTCTTACCCGTTTCAAGATTTTTTTTTGTGTCGCACTGGATGCGGGGGGCCGCATCCTGACCGCCTGAAATGTGGGTGCTGTAGTTTGTAGGCTAAGAAAAAGAGCCTTCTGGTGCCAAGGCGAGGCACCTCCTCCATCACCAGACCACACCTGGTCGTTCAGAAGATCCGTTCCCCTCCTGGGGTGGGACAAAGCTCTGGGGCAGCAGAGCTAGAGCTGTCGCCACGGGGAGAGCGGGTGCGTTGTTGGGAGCGGCGGGTGCCGGTTCCCACAGAGCAACACCTTGCCGGCAGGAACGGTCCACGAGGGCGATGCTGGCGGATCGGAGCTAACTCGTTCCAGCCAGAACCGGAGATGCTTGGAAAGTGGCTTTGGCCACCATGGAGGCGGTAAGGACTCGGGTTACAGCTCCTGGAAGGACCCGCCTAGGGGAGGACCCAAGGAGGGATGGGCTCATCGGAGCTTTTGCAAACTTGCCTCCCAGGAGCCAGTGTTTCAGAGAGGTCTGTGATGGGCTCTGGGGCTGTAACGCTTGCCTGAAACTTTCCTGTAAGGTACTTGCCTTGTTTTGTTTTTTTTTCTTCTTGCTTGGAAAGCACCTCTGCCCTCCAGCGATGGGGATCTCCTTGCTGGATAGCTGCCCTGGTTTCCTGTGGTGGGGAGACCAATGCTAAACGTCAAGTCTGGATGCGGTGGTTGTGCTTTCAGGTAAGCACGTTATTCTTTGGAGTAAAGGCTTGTACTGTTTCTGGCTTAAAAAATATAGCAGTGGTTTGAATGTTCGGTCACAGAAATCCATGTGCAGCGGACGTGGTGAAACAGGTCATATTTGAGCATTTATAGATCCATTGTTCTGTCTTGGTCGACGCTGATCGTGGTCATTAGTGGGAGCATAAATTCAGCCGTTCATCCCCGTGCACTTCCACGCGACGCCGGCCGTCGGTTTGCTCACAAGTGTTGCATGTCTTCCCAGAGCTCAAAGAGCTGACTAGCGTTTTCCACTTTTGCAAGCAAGAGGAATTGGAGGAGGGAGGACGTTTACACCTCTGCTTTCTGCGTAAAAGGATTCTGAACTTACAGTGAACCTCAGGCATTAATTAACTGAGGAAGAAGGGAGACAGCGTATGCCTAGGGATAACGCTGGCGAGGAGGAAAGATGTGTTCCGCCCTCATTTTGTGCGGTGATTCTTACCAAACTGCAAAAGCTGCGCTTGATTTCAAGGGGGAGAGGCTTGAGCGGAGCTGGAGGTAGCGTGATTAGAGAAGAGTCTGTGTTTGCCTATTGCTCAAGGAGAGGGGCCGCTGAATCGTTGCAGCATGTAACCAGAGTCTTGTTTTGCAGAGTAAACAATGCTGGTGAGAGGGGAAAAAAAAAAATCTTGTAAGATCCTGCTGAGGAGTGTAAGGCCATGGAAGGGGGTTGCTCGGACACTGAACAATAGACTCATCCAGCTCCTTTGTGCATCATGGCACCAGCCTGACTTTCCGTCTGCTCGCTGCTGCGGGCAGGGTGTTTCTGCCTGTTAAAATTGTGATTTGTGGGGGTGTCTGCCCTTGATGCCAAGCTCCAAGGTCAGTTTGCTAATTGCAGTGTAGCAGGGAAGCGGCACAGGAGCTGCCGGGACCAGCCACAAGCATTAACCTGTCAGTCCCTCCCGGCCCCCACCCAGCTCCTGGTATTGCACAGATTTCTTTGTAACCTCGGTGCGTTTCAGAGGGATTTGCAACTCTCAAACTTTTCCCAGTGCTCAAACTGGGTCTTGCCTAAAGCAGCATTTCGGATGTTGTCATTAGGACGCTGAGGGACGGTTTCTTGAGATTTGAGTATTATACGTGCAGAACACAGCTCCTTTGTGGGTTTCCGCAGCTCTGATCCCCTCCCCCAGTAAAGACGCCGTTGACCCAGCGCTTGTATAATGCTTTGGGAAAAGTTGACAGTTTGCTTGTGAGCGTGCAGCCTTACCGGGGAAGTTTATGGGGCCAGTCGTAGCTGTGGAACCTTTAATGTTCGCAAGAAAAAAAGACCGGTCTCCATAATTTAGTGGCAATTTGGAAGCTAGCCTTACCCGGATTTAATTTGTCTTGGTGTCAGCTCAAAAAATTACTGAGAATAAGACCTCGATCCATCAACACGTTATTTCACTGTAGTATTTTAATGGCTTTCAAAAATTAGAGCTTAGTGTGGGCTGTCTCTGTGCGCAGGCAAGTTTCTGGGCATCCATATGCATAACCTGAAAAAGGTGAAGTCACTTATCTAGCTTCGGCAGCAATTTCCTTTTTGATTTGGGATTAAAGCTTTCAAAAAATGTTTAGAGGAAAGTGTTTTGCATAAGAACGGCTTAGCCTTGGGTTTGGTGCCTCCCCAGATACACCCTACGTAGGTGCTCGGCTACCCACCTGTGATTCACAGCGGTTGTGTTCGTCCTGTTCCTAGGCTCTCCTCCCTTCCTCCTCCTTCCATCGCTTTCTGCTGTTCAAGCCAAAAATGCTCCCCAGTTACCTGCCGGGTCACCACACAGTATCTCTGCAGAACCCACTCGGCTGCTTTCATCGCCTGTGTTTGGACACACGACTCTCCTGAACGGCTCTACTACGGCTTGAGATCTACAAACATCCCGTGACCTAAAAAGAGAGGAAAGATGGACTTGTTCTATCGTACTAGCCCGTGACTCCATCCCCTGGGGCAGGTTGAGTCCTCCTTTGCCTCCTTTTCCTTTTTTCCCCCCAACCAATATTTGTAAAATATAATATTTCCCTATTCAGCAGGTTTGAAAGGTCAGTTGTATAGCTGTCTTTACCACGAGGCGAGAAAGCCAGATGCTGAAGCGGGCTGATACAGAGCCCATTTGACAGCAAAGATGAGAAGTTCAGCTGCAGGTAAGATAGGGTTGCCCAGCTCAGCCATCTTGTTTGCGCGACTCGGCGCGCGTGCTGGCAGAGGCGGGTGCGGCGCAGGTGATAATCACTGGCCTGCCCACAATAACCTCGCCTCCGCGTTCCTACAGCAGCCGCGCTGAGGCGTCCTGGGAAACAGAGCAGTCGCTGCCTGGAGAGCGGAGGAAGGTGCGACTCATTAGGGCCCCTGAGCCGTGCGTTGGTTTCGGGGTGATTAAAGTGAATTGTGAGTCGGGAGCTTTGGGTTTTCTCGGCGTCGGGAGAGGACGGCGCTCTCGCCGCGTGGTCTGAGTTAAGCTTTCTCTGAAATGAGGGTGATGGTTGAGCTCATGTGAGGACAGGGAGAACCGGTGACTTCATGTGCAGAACACACCAGGGTAAGGGGAAAAAGTGTGTCATTTTTCAGCGCCTCCGTGCCGCAAGGAAGGAGGCTCCAAACTGGGTTTGCCCATCCTGGCAGGGACCGCAGCCAGCCCTGACTTGAGATTTCCAAGCTCTTGGTTAGGAAAGGAACATGAACATCTGCTGCAGGGTGTAATGATAGGGCTGCTTCGCCTCCCTTCGGTTTGTTCATGGTGCTGTATGGTTTCTTGTTCTTTTTTTTTTTTTATTTTTCCTGGACGAGTAACACAAGCATCAATTACCAGTTTTAAATCCTGACTCTGTAAGGTAAAACATCCTTTAACTTAACCTGCTGCTTCACGCTTGGCTCTCCGCAGGAGAGGAAGTTAATTACCAGAAAAGCTTTCAAAATTAAGACTTAATGTTATCATCCAGACTTGTCTGGTCTTGCCCCCAGCAGTGCCCAGGCCATCAAAGAAATGTGAAAAGTCCGTCTTGAGACTTAAACGTCTTTTTTCCTATCGAGTTTTTTTCCACTGAATTTAATGAGTTCTGAATTGCAGCCTTGTTCCAGAGCTGGAAGGGAAGAAGGGAGCTGCTTTCTGCACAGGTGACTTACCAGTTGGTGCTCTGGGTGCCGACCCACACGCTGCTGTGCAGCCTAGAAGCGCGGCAGGGGTTGCAGAGGATCCAGCTCTTCCAGAAACCCGGCCCCGTGGTTGTGCGTGCTGGCTTCTTGCTACTGTTTGCTTTTTCTGGGCCGAGGAGTTTGTTTCTGCCCAGCTCTCTGTGCTCTTTGCCTCTTGGCAAGGTTCGGGAAGTACTCACCTGTTCTGGAAGGATTGGCAAGCGCTGTGCGTTACATTAGCCTTTAAGCGATAAATCTACCCAGGAAAGATGAGATCTCTGTTCTTGCTGAACCAGAAGCGGCAGTCCTGGGGACTGCAACAGCTGCAGAGGCTCATTGCCTTCATCTGTGCTGTTTAGAGATTGACGGATAAACCTTCTTTGCTGCTGCTTTGTTTTTACATTTGTGAAGGAGGCCATCTGGGATAACACAAATAGTTTTGTCTGTCGTCCCCACGAAGCTGCGCTGCGTGGGCCAGACAGGGAGAACCTCTTATCAGATCTGGCAAACCTTATCTCCTCCCTTGAACGGTCAAGTTTCTGCTGCTCCCTCAGTATGGCCTTGAGGACAGATGAGGGCTCAGCCTGCGAGATGTGTAGCTCTGTGATGAACACAGAAGCAGTTTCCAGTTGCTCGTGTGGTTGCTCGTGTGGTTGTTTCTGTGTGTTTCAAGCTCCTCCTCACCTTTGTCTGTGGTAAAGCTATTATAACGCTCAGCATCTCACAAGCTTGCCACAGTTGTGCCCGTGTGTGTCTGGGCACAACAAGCTAAAGATACTCTCATCCCTCTCTAGGACAGCAGCGATGAAGCCCTGTTTTTACAATGAGTCTGTGGAGTTCTTCTACAACAACAGCCGCAAAGAGCTGACCAAGCACTGGAGGACGAAGGATGTCCTGGTGGTTGCCCTGGGCCTGACAGTGAGTGTCATTGTGCTCCTGACCAACCTGCTGGTCATCACCGCTATCATCATCAACCGGCGTTTCCACTACCCCATCTACTACCTGCTGGGGAACTTGGCAGCCGCCGACCTCTTTGCTGGCATCGCGTACATGTTTCTCATGTTCCACACGGGGCCCAGGACAGCAGAGCTCTCCGTGAAGACCTGGTTCATCCGTCAGAGCCTCCTGGACACCAGCTTGACCGCCTCTGTGGTGAACCTGCTCGCAATCGCTGTCGAAAGGCACCAGACTGTTTTCACTATGCAGTTACACAGCAAAATGTCCAACCAGCGTGTGATGATCCTAATCTTCTGTATTTGGGTCACGGCCTTGCTCCTGGGGCTCATCCCGTCCTATGGCTGGCACTGCCTCTGTGCCCTGGAGAAGTGCTCCAGCATGGCTCCGCTCTACAGCAGGAGCTACCTGACCTTCTGGGCCATCTCCAACCTGGTCATCTTCCTCATCATGGTGGTTGTCTACACGCACATCTTCATCTATGTCAAAAGGAAGATGACGCGGATGTCCAAGCACACTAGCTTCCACCCCCGCTACAAGGAGACCATGATCAGCCTTGTCAAGACGGTCACTATTATCCTAAGTAAGTCAGTCGAAGTGATGCTTTGATCCTCCATCGTGGGTTGTGCGGGGCTGGAGAGGTGAACGTGCTCAGGCCAGCGGGGAGCATTGGGAAGTGACTGTCTGCTTCCCTGGTCTCCAAAGGTGATGGTTTGGGGTGGCTGCTGAGGAACTTGACGGTTTCAAGACTCTGCGTGAGTTGTGTGAGCTGTAATGGGAGCAACCTGGCAGGCAGGGGGGACGGCAAGCTCCTGAACCTCTTCCCCTCTGACGTGGCCGCTCCTCTGGTTAGCAGGGACAAGAAGGACCTTTACTAATGTGACTTGGTAATACCTGGCTGCTCTAAGTGCAGGTGCTTTGGGCAAAGAGGCTTTTTTATGTGCTCAACTCTAGTCTGCTTCCTCTGTAGAAGGGTAGCATGGAATGAGGAGCGATAATCAGGCCTTAATCAAGAAGCAGCACTCAGTGCATCCTTTATTAAAGGATGGAGAGAGGTTTGGGACAGACTTTACAAGGTGATGGGGAAAGAACAAGGTAATTGCATCCGAATTCCTTGCTGTTCACTGGAAGAAAGCACTGAACTCTGTTCAGACTCTTTTGAGCAGCTCAGTACCAGGTGTCGATCTGCGCGGGTAAATATATCCCTGAACTCTCCACTCTTAGTTGGAGCTGCTCTCCATGAGCACGGGATCTCCAGCAGAGTGCTAACTGCCTGTCAGTCTGTCCGCATCTGCAGTCTGTAGCGCAAATAGGTGCAGACCAGTGACTGGAAGTGGTTGGCACTGAGGCTCTGCCTCTCCCGGATGTTTAACTTTATTCAGACGCTGTTCTGCCCAGTGCTGCGCATCCGACAGCGGAGCTGGTGCGTGCGTCGTGCTTTCAACCGCCTGACACTCCGTGGTTTCTTTAATCTGCTTTTGTCTTGCGCTTTAATAGCCTAACAACCTTTCTTTAAAGTGAGGTAAATGGATGCGCTCAGACCTTCTGCAGCCCTGCTCCACTCCGGGCGTCTGGTCACAACCCCTTGCTTGCAAATCTTTCCTGATAAGCGCAGAATTTGTTCTGTCAGGGAAACCTTGTAGCTGCAAACAAAGACTACTCCCTTGCAAACTCCCGCTGGCAGAGCGGGCTCCTCTGCAGGGGAGGGGAGCGGGGAGAGGGGGCTCTCAGGCTGCTTGGTGTGTCCCTGCTCCGGGGCATGCTGCCTTGTAGGGTCCTGTTGCAACTTGTGAGCATTGAAACTGGAGTTTTCAGCCTGTTCTTGCCTTTCCTGTGAGGTCTGGTTTTTTGTTTTTTTTTTTTTTTTTTTTTTTTTTCCCCTGCCTCGCAATCTCTTCATCTCTTGTGCGCAGCTGCGAGTTCATTACTGCCTTGGAGCTGATCAGATGCAGCGCAGAGGGTCAGCGGGGCTGAAGAATAATTTACTTCATGTATTTTGCACAGTCTGCAGTGGAGAGAAAAAGCTGTTTTGTTCTCCCTTTCCTTCCAAAACAGCATCAGAGGGTCACCCTGTGGTGTCAGCAGGGCTCCTTAATTTTAAGGGACTTCACAACATCAACTGGAAGAGGGTCGGTGGGATGGGGACACTGGCCAGGAAGGAAAATACAATTCACGCTTGGTGCATCGCCTTGTTTTGGGAGACCTCGTTTCTCTTGGTGTCGCCCCTCCTGGCTTGGCCAGACCTGCCTTTTGTCTTCTGCCTTGAGTGAGGAAAAATCTTGTCAGAGGAGGCTCAGAAGAGCTGCTGTGGTTTCCCAGGGAATTGGGACTGTGTGGATGCAGAGCGGGGAGGAACCTAATGTGGGAAGTTGAGGGAGGCTCAGGAGTTCATCAGGTCTTTGGGACTTTTGTAACCCTCTTTTTTTTCCCCTTCTTCTGCGGGACAGTGTCGCAGAGAAGCCGCAGCCAGTTCTGTACAGGTCCCTTGCACGGGACGGAACGAGGGAGGGAATTGCTCAACTCGGGGGGGGGAAATACCTTACTGTTTGGACTCAGTTTACAGAAAGCTGAGACTGCAGAGGGGTTTTTTTCCCCTCCCTGTGAAAGCCCTGGTGTAATTCCTTTTCCACCCTTGTTCTCGCACCTTCTGCAAACTTGGACTTTGCACAGAGGAATATTTTGCGCCTTATGCATCAGAGGGTGTAGCCAGTGGTGAGTGTGCGAGGAAGTCGAGGGTGCGGTAGGAGCTATGTGCCACTTCACTGCAAGGCAAGGTAGCCGTGGCTGATAATCCTGCAGGTCCTGGGCATGAAGAACAGGTCTAGGAGCTGACCTGGAAACCAATAATAATAGGTCCAAGGTACGTCTGGAAACCAGTGGTAAATTTTCCCCACAGGCCAGCTGAGCGACATGGGATGTCAGGACGACCAAACCACAGGGCAGAGTCGTCAGTGACCATGCTGTGTTAGATTACTGAGTTCAGGCTTCTTTCTGAACACTTTAGCTTCCATTAAGGAGCAAGGAAATCATCCGGATTTGCAGGCAAAGGCCCAAGACTTTTTAAGTACCGCTTTTAGTCTTCCCCCCTCTCATCTTTAATATTCCTCTGGCTTTACTTTGGCTGCTGGGAGCCGGTCTCTAGGGAATGTGGCTTGCCTTGTGGATGCTGAAAACCCGGCCTAAAAAAATTACATCAGTAAACAAGGAGGTCCCTTTCCTGCAGGCTCGCTCAAGACAGAAATATTGGACCGACCTTCCTGACAGCCAGGAACCTCTCTTATATATTTGCTAAATTTAAAGGGGGCAAAGTCATGTCTGAAAGTGCAGGGAAGGCTGCCTGGCCCAGATGGGGTGGCTGCTGTGCTGACCTTCTGGGAGCATGATTCACTTAAATAAAAAGGCTTACATGATGCAGTGTCCTGAAATCAGCAGGGAACACTCCCAGAAACCCAGGAGATCCCTCCCATGTGGTCCTTTGACTTTTGACTGGTGCAAGTTTTACTTGGGCAGCTTGAAATTCAGCCTCTTGGTTTTGGTGCGGCTCCTCTAGCTGTTGTTCTTTGCTGACAGATGTTTTTCAGTAAAGGGTGTAGTTGCAAAGTTTCCAGCAAGTCTTGTTCTCTTCCACCCTTTCCCAGAAGGCACACAGCAGGGTGCAGCTCCCGTGCTTTAAGGTACAACCTTATGCATGACCTCTAGGAGCACTGGTAGGCGAGGGCTCCCTTTAAATCAGCCTTAAAATCGTGACTGTAAAAAGGGCTTTCAGGAGCCGCAGGCACCTCCCACTCCGTCAGGCAAACAGCAATTATCCTTTTGCCAAAGAGCTTTGCAGGTGGTGGCAAGAACATGGTATCAGCCCGAGTGAATCAGTGGTGGAGCCTGTCCAGCTCAGCCCCGGTGCTGGCCAGCCCACGGCTTGGCTATTTTCTACTCGGCGTGTGAGACTTCACAGGGCTGCCCCAAGTGTTGGCCAGGACCCTTCTACGCTCACGCTGTTAATTAAGCTCCCGTTAATTGTGTGGATAGTGGAGGTTATTTCATTCATGATGTGTTACTCTGGCTCTCCCCTCGTTTTACGGCCTGCTCCCCTTCTCGGAGGGAGTGGCACATAAATGGGGAATACAGAGACTTGGTCTGTAAATGTGACAATGGGGACGAGGGGAGGTAAGTGAAAGTACTTGGAAGTCTTGTTCTGCATGAGTGGGGTGGGGAAAGGGGGGGAAACCCCAATGCCTCCATTTTTAGTATTGGTTGGTTGAATCCTTGGTCTCCCTCCAAAGCAAAAATGGTGAAACTAGTTCCTCCCTCCAACCTTTTTCCACAAGATAAACCACCGGTGATTCCATTGAGCATCTTTAGGGTGAGTGACTCGGCAGGGCCAGGAACCTGGTGGGTTTTTCTCCCCTCTAACAGGGGTTCTTCTCTCCCCAGGTGCTTTTGTCATCTGCTGGACCCCAGGACAAGTTGTGCTCCTCCTCGACGGCTTGGGCTGCAAGAGCTGCAATGTTCTAGCGGTGGAGAAATACGTCCTCTTGCTGGCAGAGATCAATTCGTTGATAAACGCTATTGTCTACTCTTACAGGGACAACGAGATGCGTAGCACCTTCCGGAGGATCCTCTGCTTTGTCTGTTACAGGAATTCCAAATACACCCCCACGGTGGTGAAGTTAAACACCACGGACCGCGGAACACCCTCCCAGAACGGGCACTTCACTGTGGATTCCTCTATTTAGCCCTCGATCGGCGAGAGCAGCGCGGCGCCCAACAGCGGCCGCTTGCCGAGCAGAAGAGCAGAGGCTGAGAGCCACCTGCTTCTAAAGCAGCAGAGACTTCTTTTATGTGCTCAAGCATAAATCTTTCTATAGAATACTTGTCGTCGATAAAGGACAAGCTGCTTTTAAGGAACCGCTGGATGGTGCGTTACTTAGGACGAACATACTTTGAGTAGCGTTCTTATTAAAGACTGCTGTTTCTAACGCGAAGTCGATTTAATTTAGCAGCATCTAGAAGTATGCTATGTGCAACAGGAATCTCCCGTGATCTCTCAAGGAGCAAAGAATTTTCTTGGTACTTCAGTATTACTGCCTTCAGAAATAGTCGTTCCAGCGGCAGCGTGCTCCAAAGAGCCAAAGCTCTTCAGCTTTTACGCGTTGCTTCCTAAACAGAGCTGCTTAGTGTTTCCCCAGAGAGTCTTATTCAGGTTGTGTTCCACCCACTTCAGAAATCATACTCTTAAGGCCTCTTCTGAGAGGAATCTGTTTGAATTGTTTCCTGAGAAGCAGATTCCTGCTTTCCTAAGTGTCTCTTACTGAATTTCAAAGTGTTCTGGGCTTTTGGAGGATGTCTTAGGAGCACCTAATTCCTTCCTAAAATGGAGAGTGGTGCTGTAACTAACTGCAGTTGTGTTTGTGTTCTGCTAAGTGATACCATGTGGCATTCACAAGTTCATTGCCTATTCATAAATGTGGAGTGAGTCATGTTCCCATTAAACCATCTTTCTACTCGCTGAAACCCCTCTGGGACAGGTTTAGGTTAGATTCCAAGGCAATCAGTGTTTTGCCTTAGGCTTTAATGTGCAGTTTGTACCTCTAATACTCAAATGCTCAAATAATGCGTTAACAGTCTGTTCAAATGGAGTCTTTCGGCAAAGCACTGTAAGAAATTAGCGATAATTAATTACTATTTCTGCACGTAGGGTCTAGTTTTCTGAGTAAGCCCGTTTTTGCCGCATCTGACATGCAATCGTTGCTCTCGAGGCCACGGCTGGAGGGCAGAGGCTCTGCTGGCGGAAGAATATTCGTGGCCGAGAAGCCATAAATATTTCTCCAGGCTTCCTTCACTTTAAAGTTAGTCTAACGGTGTGAATGTGCCTGTGACGGTCCAAAATCCAGAGTAATTTTTTTTTACCATGGGCTTCTGTGAGAGCAGAGAGAGGCTAACAGAGGCAGGCTTTGGAATATTGTCTAAATTTATGATTTCATGTGGGGTTTTTTTTTAATAGAACAGCTCTGTTCTGCCAGAGGATCAGCTCCCTGACTGATCACCCTCAGCTGGCTTTGCAGAGAAGACAACTTACTGGAGCCATCGTTACTCAAATGTGTGCGTACGGACTTTTTATCGCAGAACACGGTCAGGGAATGACAGTGTTAAGGTGACAGTCCCCTGGACTGACTAAGCCAGTCTTGGAATACGGTTCCCATCTCTGTGTCCCAGAGACTTTTTTGAATAAATATTTTGTCCTGGGTTTTAGAAAAGACACGACTTGGAATTTTTCCCCTCTCTCCCCACTCGGAAGCCCTGGTCAGGAGGGCTCCAGCCCTGGACTGAACCTCCAGTCGCGTGTTGGGGTGCCGGAAGGGAGGGGTGCTGTCTTGTCGGGCTTGCATCCACTGTGACTTGCTGTGCGCCGGCCCTGCTGCTGATCTGCCTCCTGGTGGGTCGTGAGGGTGGCTCGCAGGATGGCGTGTGCGTGTCCGGAGGGGGTTACAACCTCCTGAAAGACCGTGGAGAGAACCGGAGGGAGTGATTTTCAGCCGGCCACCAGCAGCCAGAGCAGGGGGTAAGACTACAGCCTTGGGCCGTCGCTCGCAAAGGTGTGACTTGGCTGGTTTGGGGAAGTCGCGCGCTGGTAAAGCACACCAGGTGGCAGGGCTGAGAGGAGGCGTAGTTCTGTTTTTACTGCCAAAGACAACTTGTAATTACTTTTGCTTTCCCTGGAAAATGTTGGGATACAGGTACACGCTGCGGTGGCAGCAGATGGTGAATTACCAGTAGCTGGGGGAGGAAGACTAATAGTGAACACCTGGAAAGCTGTTCCTGGGAGCGACGGAGCTGGGGCAGAACAAACTTGGGCCTTTTCTTCCTGCTTTCCTGAAAGTGCCCAAAGCAGGGAGCGCACGAGTCCTACTTAATGCAAAGCTAATTTTACAGTGAAACACAGGCCAAGCTCAGCTTTTCTGTTCTTAAAGGGGGAAGGAGGAAATAGGGAAGTTCATTTTGCCTAGGTGCGGGATTAGTACAAGTCTGATTTAATTGGGGGGTGTGTAAAGAATTGCCTGGGCTGCCTTTGGGCGTGAATGAGTCTTTGTAGCGGGTGAGATGCCGCTTGGCTCCTAAAAGAACTGCAGTGGGCTTGTATGCCCAACTGGGCCTTTAATAAGCTGTACACGTTCTTCCCTGAGGGATCCAGTAACAAGCCTGACCTCAGCCTTCTGCTGGCTGCTTGGCGAGCTGCGTGTCAGCAACGCGATCCCGCTCTGGCAAGCGCTTGTGTGTAAGTACCCGCAGCACAGGCAGACTTGAAGTCACTGAGAACATGCTCTTGATGCTCTACGATCACCAAATAGAGAAGGTCAGCTCCGAGGGGCTTCCCCGCACACACACACACCCCCCCACACCCACACCCCCCCCCGGATTTTAAATGGCTTATTTAAACTTAGCCTAACTGCCAAACCAGCAAAAATACAGAAGAGCTGTTGTACGTAGCGCTGATGGAAGGTATACCAAGGATCTGACTAGTTGGTACCAAGCGGAATATCCTGACTACATGGAGGACGTCAATATTTTCTGTATAAAAATGGACTTTGCTGAATAATGGTAACCGAATGTATAAATGCAGCTTGATGCGTGATTTCACAAAGGTAAATAGCAACTGATTAGTGTGAGGAGGAGGGGGGGGAAAAAAGCCCCAGACCTTTCACGGAGCTTGTCTCTGGCTGGCATCCGTCGGGAACGGAGGTGGGTTGCCGGGAATTCTTCCGCGAGGCTCCTCTTCCTGAGTGACTTGGGACCCATGGATTTCTAGTTGTTGTCAGCTGGCTGTAAGAGATGAGAGAGCAGGAAATTAGGAGTCATAGAAACTAGCCTGGCAAGTGGTGTTTTCAGTGAGATTTGAAAAGAAATGATGAATCAATGAGGCAGAAGAGCTAGGAGGAGGATTTTAACAGCCCTCCCAGCAATGAAGATGGGGACAGGAGGGACATAGACGAACACGCATCACAAAAAAAGCAGGTTTTAGGCTGCTCAATGTCCCATGTGACTTGACTTTCTAGTTTTATTTAGAAACACAAAGCCTCGTCTAACTACTCGGAGGCAGGAACCACGTTGCACTGTGTTTTCCACTCGCTGTTTTTTGTCCCAAACAAGATGCTGCAGCGAAGGGTGTGGTGTTATCCGATTACATGTTCATTTCCCAAAGCTGCTTAGAAGACTGTAAGTATAATTTTACCATTGGACGCAGAGCTGGATGCTGCCAGCTTTATGGGATAACTCATTTTTTACTTCACAATCCACAAGCTATGGTGTTTCTAGCTTAAATGTGGCAATATCCCTCTTTTCACTTTGAGAAGACCCCCTGCTTTTTTTTAATCACAGTGTGAAACTGCCTTTGAAGGTTCATCGCTGGTTTCATCAAGTGTTTGGGGTTTTTTTTAGAGGAAATCTCCCTGAAATTAGGGTGGTTTTTTGTGGGGTTTTAATCCTTTTTTTTTTTTTTTTGAGGTGTGTGAGACTTGTTCTAGACTTATTGTGTGTTGGGTGGGAGGAAGGAAGAGATACCTAGGAGCTATTTTAAAGGGATCAAATGTGGGACAAGTGAGAACACACAACTTGATCAAAGATAGGGCGTATGGTTCCAGGAATGAGAGGTCATGCCTTGCTGACTGGTTGGAATTCCTGAAGCAAGCTGCTGCCAAAAGTAATATGGATTTTGGTGTGTTTTTTTTGGGGAGGGTAGCACTGGGGATGGATACTGTAGGGACTGGTGGACTCCGAAGGTTTATTTTATTGAAGAAACAATGTGACCAAGAAAAAAGGGAGAGACAGAGTAAGGGGGAAAGTGAGATTAATAAGGGGAAGCTGGTGATGGTGGGTTTTTCTTTGTTTTTAAACTTCAGTTCATCATCTCTCCGACCTCCAGAGACGTGGAAAATTAAAATCAAAGTCCCCGCTAGACTGTAAGCGTAACCAATGCAAAAGTTATTTGGAGTCTGTTGTGCTTTTCTGACTCTCTTGGACAATACTGGAATATCAGGGCTGAGAGTTTTACGTTGAATGTGCAAGGATGACGGGTGTGACAGCTTGGGCCCTGGTCTGTGTAATGGCTCTAGGTAGTTTTGGAGCCTGCCAATACGTTTGTGTTGTGCTCCTCCTGCCGCAGGCCAGCGAGGAGACGGCGGGCACCTAAAGCTTTTACGGGGTGAGTTCTTCTTGGCTTGGGACGCTCATTTATTAACGCCGTTGTGAAGTGAAGCCTGATATCTCCCACGTGTGTGGCCAAGATAATTCAGGAAAGGTCACGCTGATGGTGTAATAATTACTTCCTGCAGTATTTCTGTGAAAAGTTTTCTATAAAAAAAGCACAGTGTTTAGCAGCAGCGGTTGGGTTGCACGAGTCCACACTCCCACACAATATGTGAGTGTAACTTCTGGGAGCAAAAGTGAGAAGAACCTGAGTCTCATCTGAAACCTGTTCTGGCCCGGAGTCCGGCTTCAGATGGGGTTTCTGGGAGATGCTTCTGTTGTAATGGGTGGTCTTGAGGGTGTGTTGTCCTCACGCTGTGCCTGTCGGAGAATACGGCAAGGACCAGAGGGAAGAGGTAAGGAGGGGCTCTGATTTGCCTGCATTTCCCAGCAGGGAAAATAAAGTTGTCTTTCAGTTGTTCACATCCATTTCCTAAGAAACCTCGCCTCAGTTTCCTCTAACGGTGACACAGCGTTCGGCTGACTTCTGCTCGGCTTGCATCTGGAGAGGAGCATTTGGCTGACTTGTGTTGCCCCTTTTCATGGTAGAACCTGTCTCATCTCTAGGTTTTTCTCTGCTCGCTGAAAGCAAAGAGTACAAACTGGGAAAAAAACATGCCTAGGATTTCTCAGATTTTCCTCGCCTGATACTAAACCTGCCTGTAGGTGTCTCTGATGCCCCAAAGCGTCCCCGTCACCCCCTTGATGTCCCCAGCCCTACACGGGAAGAACATCCAAAGGCAGCGGGAGGATATCTTTCTCCTAAGTTTCATAATCGTGGGCTCATCTAGACCTTGGTGCCACCAGCCAGGAAGAGGAGCTTGCAGGCCGGATTTTGCTCTGGTGTAGTAATGTTTCACAAAACGATTGACTTGGCGATACCCACCTCTGGTTTTTAGCACTTACCACCCACTTTTGCCATGGTAGGAGTAACGCAGCCTGGTAGGGCAGGGGGATCTGGGGATACCAATGGCTAATTGGCTGCCGTGCTCTGTAGCGACAGAGAAACAGAAATCCTTTCGGCACTGCTGCTTTTCTCTTTTCCTTGCTCTCCCTGTGCCTTGGGGACCTTCACAAGCGGTGCTTGCTGTTATTTTTCTCTTTGGCTTTCGGGGAAATTGCACTTTTGATGACAACAAATGGGAGATCAAAGATGCATCCTCATATCTTGATGTTTTCTGGCGCGGGCTGCTGCGAGTGTAGGTCAGTTTTATTTCACTATTGCCTAAGAAGCAACTTAATGCACAGCCCAAATCAAAGTAAAACCCATCGGTGTTTGGAAACGCTGGCAGATCACAGCGAGACCAGGAGGTATTTCACAAATACGAAGGCCAATGCCCGAGAATCCCAGCATAACATGGACAGGGAGTCCTTGGGGTGTCGATGGTGTGACCTGTGTCACCGGTGTCGCGTACGGGCCGAGGCATGGACTGCGCAAGTCGTCTTCACCCGCTCTAACGGCGCTCGATGCTCCCGAGGCTGCTGCGGCGGTAGCCAAGGGACACGTCAGCAGCTTGAGGTTGAAGCTGCAGGACACGTGCGTGGATAACCACGAGCAGAAGTCGGGAGCAGTGTGACTGTGCACGTGACGGGACGCAGCTCCCCAGAGCCCACGGAGACCTCTACAAGCGGTGTTTTGAAATGGCGAGTGTATGATTCTCCCTGAAGTAGCTCACGAGTCCCCTTACTGGCAGGAAAACCTTGGCAGCTGCTGCGGGGGTGAGGGTGGCTGTTGTGTGGCGTGCTGTAGCCTTCCTCCGCCGGGAGGCAATGCAAGCCAAGCTTTTCTTTCGCCATGTGTTTTCCTGTTCTCTGCCTGTCGCTGCTGCTTCACATCCCTTTCTCCCCTGCGAAGGGGGATGCGTGGCCTCCCGCCGGCCTACTGGCACTTCTCAGCACTCCATGGAGGGGCTGTGCCACCCGTGCTGTTGCTGGTATGCGGGTCTAGGAGTTGGGCGACGTTAGTCGTGGCAGCGGAGCCCATTTTCCTACAACTTTTCCTGATAATCTGGGGGCTGAGCAAAAGCCTCCGACTGATCCGTGAAACCTTAAGCTCCAATGGACAGGACGCCGACAGCAAGTGACGGACACAGATGCGGGAGCAAGGACACACAAACAGCGCGCGGGTGTAGCGGGCAGGTATCTCACACATGTACATATAATTTACGTATCTTACAGGTAGAGGCATTTAAAATAAGTCTGTTTGTCCAGACTAACTGAAATACAGCTGGGGAGCACGCAAGCTGCTTGCTGGGGGGATCTACGTTTCTGTGTGCTGCTGCCTCCCGTTGCAAAAGCCGTGATCACAGGTCTAGCAGCTGATTTAATCCCATCCCAACACAACTGCTTACTTGAGCTGTAGCTCTTGCTGTGGAGATGCCCAGGATAAGGCAGAGACTGCCGTGGGGGTGTATCTCCCTGCAAAATGATGCTCTGTGGGCTTCAGGCTCTGTTTATGACTTGCCAGTTGGCATCTGAAGTCCTGGCTTTAGTTTTAAAACGGACTCTTTCCCCTCACCCACCTCTTTTGTTTTTGTGCTGACAGGAGAGAATTCACTTGCTAATTATACCCCAGTCTATTTCCAATCGAAATGCGCAGGGCGATTTATCAGGGAGCTGGAGACAGCTCTCCCCGTTCCCTTGGCTGCATCAGCAAGAACTTTCACAAGACAATTTAATTTCTTGTCATCTTTTAATCCAGCTCCCTTTCCCCCTATAGCAAGCCTGTGAATGAGAAAAGATGGTTTATTAATCATTTTAGCAAAAGGCTGAGAAATACAGTGGGTTTCGGTTTTTTTTTTCTGTGGCGCCTGCTCTGTCTCTGATCGGTTGGCAGTACCAGAGCGCTCGGAGCCATGGGGTCATAAGTGTTCAGCCCCAGAATATGGGAAAATTAGTTCCCTTGCTGTGAAAACCCGACAAGTGTGGATGGGGGGAGCCGGGTTTTGCCACCTTTGGGGTCTTGATGGGTGTTACACTGGGGCCAAATCCAATTCAGAGGTTTTATCCAAGAACCAGCTTAAAATAAAGCCTGAAAAAAAGTTTGTGTGTTCTCAATGCCATGACACGTGTGTGTGTGTCACTGTCTTACTGAGCTGAGTAGGGATTTCTGGCTTGTAAAGCCAAGCCTAAATCAAGATCCTGAATCTGTGGCGTTATGTTGGAATAAATGGAAGATCGCTGGATGCCGCAGAACTTCTCCACTAAAAAGGGCTGTGCTACAATCTATCTAAAGCTGCAGGATAAATACGGGTGAGCTGGGATAACACAGGAGGCGTTCTGAGCCGAGTCACAACCCAGGGATTCGTGGTGTTTATCTGTTTTCTCTGTCAGGGTCACCCTCTTCCATGCCTCGCTCCGTCTCTCCTGTATCATTCCCCCCCCCAAGTTCTGCTCTGGTGCCTTTCTCGAGGTCAGGAACCAGACTAGAGCTCGGTTTTCTGTATATATAAATGTTGGAGCTCTATTTTAGTTTCTCACATTTGGAAATTTTAACAAATAACCTGTAGTTTGCTGCCAATCCCTTGATGTGCTAATAATGGTGGAAAGTATTAGCATGAGCAGAAGTGCTGCTTGGCCACACCAGCTATCGTAGAACCATAAAGGTTGGAAAAGACCTCGAGGGTCATCAAGCCCAACCCAACCCCCCCCCCCCCCCCTCCCCAAAACCACGTCCCCAAGGGCCACGTCTGTGCGGTGTCTGACTCCCCAGGGATGGTGACTTCCCCCCCCTCTCGGGGCAGCCTGTGCCACTCCCTGACCGCTCTGGCAGGGGAGACATTTCCCCTCACACCCAACCTAAACCTCCCCTGACGCAGCTCGAGGCCGTTCCCTCTCGTCCTGTCCCTGGTGACTTGGGAGCAGAGACCGACCCCCCCCTCACTGCAGCCCCTCTCAGGGGGCTGCAGAGAGCGAGAAGGGCTCCCCTCAGCCTCCTCTTCTCCAGGCTAAACCCCCCCAGCTCCCTCAGCCGCCCCCCAGCACACTTGTGCTCCAGACCCTGCCCCAGCCCCGCTGCCCTTCTCTGGACACGCTCCAGCCCCTCAAGGCCCTTCTTGTCCCGAGGGGCCCAAACCTGAGCCCAGCATTCGAGGTGGGGCCTCCCCAGGGCCGAGCACAGGGGCCCCATCCCTGCCCGGCTCCTGCTGGCCACACCAGGGCTGACACAAGCCCGGGGGCTGGTGGCCTCCTTGGCCACCTGGGCACTGCTGGCTCATGCCCAGCCGGCTGTCAGCCAGCACCCCCAGGGCCTTCTCCGCCGGGCACTTCCCAGCCCCTCTGCCCCAGGCCTGGGGCGTTGCCTGGGGCTGGTGTGACCCAAGGGCAGGACCTGGCACTTGGCCTTGTTAAACCTCACACAATGACCTAATGAAATTCAACAGGGGACTATATATATATACATACACATACACACATATGTATACATAAAAATAAAGCAGTAAGAAGCTGTTCTGTTTCTGGGTATTAATGCTGCTTCTGTCCAACCACTGCCCAATGATTTTTTTACAAAAAAAAAGGGTAAATATACCAAGATCAGGTCGATCAAGAGCGTTACTGTGGTTATTGTTTCCCCCCTGATTTAAAGCTTCAGTCAGTTCAATCAATAAATGCACCAATACTAAGAGAACGGTAATGCTCTGCCTGGAAACAAGATTTTGTTATCTGGATGGAGGCGAGCAGAGTTCTGGGAACTCAGAACTTACATGTTTGTGTTTATTGATACCAGCAGTTTCTTGGAATTTTCTAAAATAACAGATTTTTGTCTTCTTCTGTCTAAATACAACAGTTACCCCCCAAGGAATAGCAGTATGCTAAGACTTCTGACCATGACTCCGCACTGATTACGGTTGCAGAGGTGTCTAAAAATGTCAGTGGGTTTAGGAAGTACATGGGGTTATGGGAGAGGGAATAAGTTACACGGGCGGAGAAGGAGCTTCCCCTGATTTGTATTTGGAGAGGGGGCTTCACCGGGACCCCCGAGGGGCCCTGCTGCCCTCCGGAGTCATAAGGACCCTGTACGTTACCGTAATTGCTGTTTTTAGTAAACTTTTTTTTTTTCCCACAAGACCGTCAGTGTGCTCGCCACAGAGGAGCAGAAAAGGTGTTTTCACTTTGTCAGAGCGGAGCGACTTCAGCCGAGCGATTGCCCATCCGCGGCTCCGCTGGGAACATCCCCGCAGGGGAAGCTCCGGGTCAGTCTGCAGCACTTTCATCATCCATCATGTTGTCTAGGAGGGAATGTTTTCTTTACAAAGATTGTGCTGAGCAGCCGGAGAAGGCGGCGCGCCTGCCTGACACCGAGACCCGGCCACTGGGCGGCTCAGGGAGGGATCGAACCCGGATTTTGTGTTCTGAAGCGGAAGATCAATGTCCTACGCCCGCTTTGGAGGATGAACAGCGGTATTTCATATTTGCAGAATTGATATTGTTGTTTTAAACAGCACTAAAACTGCAACACTGAATGTTAAATTACCCTTGCCTGTGAGGCAAAGATGCGAGTGTTGGGTCGGCAGCAATCAGGAGCGTGGGAGATGCTTCCAGTTGAAATGCAGCTGCAAAGGGACGTAAATCCTATACGCACGTCATACTGCTGGGCTGTAAAATGCTCAGAGAGGTGAAGAACGGTGACTGGTGTGGTCAGCGCTGTGCCTGTAGAGAAGCATTTAAATACAGGCTTGAAATTTGAGTTTTTCTCCTTTTTTAACTTCCATTTTTAGGCAACTCTGGGTCTGCCTACAGTGCTATAATTTTAAAGTAGCAGCTTAGGAGGGTGCCCAAACTTCATATAAAGCTCTCCGGGTGACCCTCTGTGAAAATTAACTTTCTCTGCGCTGCTTTGTACCTGCAAAGCTCATTCAGCTGCAAATCCAGTAGCGGCTTTGCTGTTGAAGCCTTTGCACACTCGGAGCCGCGCACGCTTGTGTTAAAGCAACTTTCCAAGGAGGCAAAGTGAATGTGGCACGAGCCGGGGCTGCAGCCTGTGCCGCCTGCTGACGGCAGGAGGCAATTCTGGCGCTGTTTGGTACCGTGGTGTTGGTGTTTCAGAAGGTCAGTAGCTTGGCGGTGGCTGGGCAGAATAAATGGGTTTAGAGGTGATGGAGTTTCCTCGGGTTACTCAAAAATGCGAACAGTGTTAGTAACAAAGAGAAAGTACGTAGTCTGAGTCTTCCTTCAACCATGTTTCTTACTGCTTAGCATTGATCTGAACACTTCTTCTCTCTTTGAGTGCAAAAAGCAGAGAATCAGGACAAAGTAGCATGTCTATTCGATGCTTGGCCTGACACCGGGTAGGAGTGAAAACATCATACAATGACCAGCTCTGGGCCCCCCAGGTCAAGAAGGAGAGGGAGCTGCTGGGGAGAGGCCAGCAGAGAGCTACGGAGATGGTCAGGGGCTGGAGCATCTCCCGTGGGAGGAAAGGCTGAGAGACCTGGGCTTGTTCAGCCTGGAGAAGAGAAGGCTGAGGGGGGTCTCATCAGTGCTTATAAATATCTGAAGGGCGGGTGTCAGGGGGATGGGGCCGGGCTCTTTTCAGTGGTGCCCAACGCCAGGCCAAGGGGCAACGGGCACAAGTCGTAACTAAAGAAATTCCACCTAAACATGAGAAAAATCTCCGTTGCTGTGCAGGTGCCAGAGCAGGGGCACAGGCTGCCCAGGGAAGCTGTGGGGTCCCTTCCCTGGAGACATTTACCCCCCGCCTGGACGCGGTCCTGTGCCCCTGCTCTGGGGGTGCCTGCTCAAGCAGGGGGTGGGACGGGATCATCTCCAGGGGTCCCTTCCAACCCCCACCACTCTGGGATTCTGTGATTGACCTTGGCATAGTTTAGGAAGCATGGTAGCATTGGGTTGATGGTTGAACTTGATGATCCTAAAGGTCTTTTCCAACCTTAGGAGGTTGTAGCAAGGTGGGGGTTGGTCTCTGCTCCCAAGTCACCAGTGACAGGACGAGAGGAAACGGCCTTGAGCTGTGTCAGGGCAGGTTTAGGTTGGGTGTGAGGGGAAATGTCTCCCCTGCCAGAGCGGTCAGGCCCTGGCACAGGCTGCCCAGAGAGGTGGGGGTGTCGCCATCCCTGGGGGGGGTCAGACACCGCGCAGACGTGGCCCCTGGGGACGTGGTTTATGGGGGGGGGTGGGGGGGGTGGGTTGGGGCTGGACTTGATGGTCCTCGAGGTCTTTTCCAACCTTAACGATTCGATGATTCTACGGATCCAGCCTGCCCAGTTGCCCTGCAGAGCCCTCCGGCCCTCGAGCACACCGAGACACCCGCCCGACTTGGTGTGACCGGCAAACAGGGAGGGCGCGCTCAGTCCCCGTGCTCTATCACCGCCCGGGTTCATGGAATGGCCGATCGCCGCGCCGACGCTCCGCGACTGCGATCCCGTCGGTTCCTCGGCAGTCACCGGGGCTGCAGGGAGCGGACGGGGCCGCCGGTGCGGACCGGGGACCGGCGGGACACCAAGCGGGGCCGAAGGGCGGTCGGCGCTGGGACCCAGCGCGGAGCTCGCGGCGGCCACGCCCTCCCCGGTGTGCGTCGGTGGGCGTGGCGTGGCGGGGGCGTGGCACGTCGCGGGGCGGGGCGGGCCCACCGGCGGCGGCGGCGGCGGCGGCGGCGGGCGGGGGGGGTCGCGGGTCGCTGGGCCCTGTTGTGTGGGAGCCGCTGGCGGAGCGGCCCCGCCGCCCCCCGCCATGGAGGACCCGTCGCGGCTGCTGGCGGCGGCGGCGCACGGCGGCGGCGGCGGCGGCGGGGTGACCCTACCCGGTGGAATCCCGCCGCCCCCTCCGCCCGCCGCCGCCGCCGGGGATCCGGTTACCGCGCCTCAACCGGGGCCGCCGCCGGCGCATCACGATACGGGCGACGTCCTGCAGCAGATAATGGCCATCACCGACCAGAGCTTGGACGAGGCCCAGGCCAGGTACCGGCGGGCCTGCGGCGGGCGGGGAGGGGGGCTTCGGGCCGGCGGAGCGGCTCGGTACCGGCCGCCTTCCCGCGCCACCGTGACTCAGCTCTGCGCGGCGTGGCGGGGGGGTGGGGGGGTGGAACGAGACACCCTCGGCCCTGCCGCTCCGGTGTTACCGGGGTCGCGGCGGGGTTCGCCGGGAAATCACCCACTGGAGACAGAAAGTTGCCCGGTTCCTTCTCCGGTTCCCGGTATTCCCGTGTCTCGGCCTCCCGGTAGCGGGAGAGCGCGTCAACACCCAACGCCGGGATGATGCCCGGGTTCCTTGTAAATTAATTTTCCGACTCTCCGTCCTTCTCGACGCATTAAGAAATTGGCCCTGGGTGATGTAATCGCGACCGTCATCCCAGTGGAAACAGGATTCTCCCGCCCGGAACGGGAAAACCGAAGCGGCGTCGGTCGCCGTCGAGGGTCAAAGTTTGCTCGGGAGGGAGGCGAGAGCGGCCGGAGGTCGGTCGTGGCCCCCGTGGCGCGAGGGGCCCACCGGCTCGTCACCACCATTAATCGTATTTAAAGGAAAAAGAACGAAGTCGTTTGGTTTCCCTGCCTCGTCGCCTTCCTTGGGTTGGGAATAATTATATGGCAAAAAAAAAAAAAGCCAGCCTGGAAATGGACGGGATGGAGCGTCGTCTGGTGCGTCCGCCGAGCCCCGGAGCTGCGTCTGGCCCTGATTGGCGCGGGGTAATTACACGTAATTAGTCGCTCGGCTTCCTCGGCGCGCGCGAGGTGGGCAGCCCCCGCCGTCGGCCGCTTCGGGAGAAGGTGGAGACTTTACAGAGCGGGTTTATAAAAAACCCAAAAATCAACGAAATCGTTTTCGTGGCCTTTTTTTCCTCAGTTAAAGCGAGGCGGCTCCTTCGGTTTTCCCCTCGGTCGGGGGCCGCGCGCGGTCGCCCTTCCCTGCCCAATAAAACCCTGCCCTTTCCTTTTTTCTTAATCTCTACCCAAAGTTTAGCCGGTTTGGGGTACGCCCGTTGCTATCTCCTGCCGTCACCCACTGGCGTGCCGAGGCAGCGGCGTTACTGAGTCCAGGTACTGGATTCCTGACGGTTGGGTGGATTTATTTGCCTATAAGGAAAAAACGGGACGTTCTAAGAAAGTCATAATTTGGGTTCAAAGTCAACTCTTCCAGGTAACTTTCCAACGGGGCGGTGAAACCTGTGAGCGGCGCTTGCGGTGGCTCACGTGTAGGACTTGCTTCTTCCCAAAACCTGCGTTTGTTTTTCTTTTCTCCCTGGTTCTGCCTCAGAAATCACCGCCCGCAGCTCCCGTATAGATTCTCTAGGTGCAGATTTCCCTGTGTGCTGCGCGAGAGCTGCCGTTTTCTCTCACGACATCATGTTTAAGATTTTGAGCAGAATAAATTCATCAGAAACTTTGCTTTCGAATAAGAGTTGAAGAAGGGGCTTAGGAAAACGGCCTGAGCGGCGTTTAAACCCTGCCGATTGCCGTAGAAACGCTGTCGGAGTCCCCCTGAAGCACGGCAGCTGTGAAGGCCCCCAGATTTTAAAGCACCTTTGGTGTGTTTTCACAGATATTTGCATAAAAGAAGCTTTTGCCTTCCGGACAAGAAGTTTGTTGGTTTTATTTAGTCCTCCTTAAGAGGACGTACTGCTGAGAAAGTAAAACTCAGGCTTGGTTAAACCCACGACACAAGCAATACGGGGATGCGGAGGGGGATCCGGGACTTCTCGCACCTCAGTAACGTGGCATTAACTGCTTAGTTGCTGGGAATTATTTTTATTCTTTTATATGAAAAAACCGGTGTCGCTGTGTTATTTTAACGCCTGGTGAATGTCAGAGGGTTCTTTCCGTGCACACGACGAGACATTTTCAAATCCAAGTTGAAAACTTGGGGGAAAGTTGCATTGAAAGGAAATTAATCTCCCAAGGATGAGTTTCACGCCGCTGTTAAACTCGTTATCTTATCACCTTAGTCGTCTTCACAGGAGTTAGGGGCCGTAATAATTACGCCATTATCTCTGGGTCTGGCACCTCTGCTGCCGTGCACCTAAACGCCGCTTTTCAGACCTGGAGAGCGCAGTCTGGAGGCTGGGAATTCATTTTCTCTCTCCCTCTCTCCCCCCCGTTTTTTTTTCCCTCATCAGGCAAGGACAATAGACTCCACTAGGCCGGCGTCTCCACTGCCTTTGTTCTCAGGCCGTTTGTCTTGGGGTTGATATTATCAAACATCTCCGTAGCTGAATGGGGTTTATGCTGCTTTTGGCCATGCCATGAAGGAAAGCGGCCGATCGACGTCACCTTCTGCGATTTTTGTTAAAAGCTTGCGTTGAGAGTCGCTGGCAGCAGCCGTAAGTGTTAGGGGTTCTAAGGAAGCCCAACACCTGGATTTGCGCCGTTCCCTATAGCTGGAGGAGCGACCGGTGTGCAAGGACGGCCAGTTTGTATATCTGTAAAAACCAGATTGAAACCTAACTGTAAAGGCGATTTAAATATTATTTTTTTCTGAATTACAAAAAGGGGTCGCAGGAAGGAAAAGAGACTTTCTTTGAGGCAGCTAGATACTTCTTCCCACTGACTTCCAGGGGAAGGTAGGCACCCGACTGCTGGCTGCCCTTCACAATCGGCGCCGGTTAGGTAAAACACCGCCCGTGCTCCGTAGGAAACCTCAGCTCCCCCCTTCGCAGGTCGCTTGCCACGCTTCAAATGCGTTTTCAACGGGGCAAAAACCATAATCCTGTGTTTTGCTTAGCCGTTAGGATGGGTTCTGTGTTAACGGTCCTTAACATCGGCTCTTCCTGGTGAGAAGGGGGACGAAAAAGCAGCAAACCCTGGAAGAGCTTCAAAAAGGCAAAATTAGCACGCGGGGCATAGAAAGCTTGTATTAAAACGCTGTTAAATACAAAGCGCTCTGCACTGGATCAGGTGGCGGCTCGCTGCAGAAGCTGGGCGAGCCAGCGAGTGGTACTTCTGTGTCGTTCCTGCTCCCCGGGATCTATAGGCTCTAAAACCACCACTGTTCTCTTGCTTTTGGATGGATTCCATTATTAGATTTTCTCAATTTACTAACTCGGGAAAGAACTTTTTAACGCCCCCAGGTATAAAATCTGCCCTTGGTAGAACCGAAGGTGCTCGCGGTCCCTATAAACGACGCAGAATTGTGAATTTTAAGGCCTGCCTCTTTTTGTGCCCGTTTGCTCCTAGCGGTGACCGTGTGTGGCGGTTAAATGAAGCATTTCACCCAAATTTGCACGTTCCTTTCCGAATCATAGGCGCTAACCTGCTGTTGCTGAAGCGCGATCCAGTCCTCTAAGTCTTGGCAGCGTCATCGACCTTTCCGGTTGGCGTTCACTCATTCTCTCTTCTTCCATTTCAGAAAACACGCCTTGAACTGCCACAGAATGAAGCCCGCTCTTTTCAGTGTGCTCTGTGAGATCAAGGAGAAAACAGGTACGTTGGTGTCTGCCCCGGCCTCGGCTTCTCAACAAAACCCGCGCTCAGTCGTCAGCTCCACTCTCGGTTGGCGTGGCCTGTCTTTTCCCTCACATTCTACAACTTAAGGCTGGGGTTTTTTTTGGTTTAATAGTCTTCTGAAAGCTGGAAATTGTCTTGATGTGTTTTTTATACCGCTCTCCGTGCGCAGGTTTGGAGAAAATAACGCTGCTTATTTCGGCAAGTGTCTGGGTGTGTGCGAAGAATCTCTAGGTTGGGTTTTTCTGGTGTCCGCTTGGATACCTGCGGAGTCCTGAAACATCCTGCTATGCCGTCGTGCCCTTTTATTTTTCCCCTTAAGGAATTGGTACCAAAATTGTGGTGGTGGGAGGAGTTCAAAGTTGATAAATAACAGAGAAAAAGAGAGGCAGGACGCTTGGCGATGCTGGGAGACAGGAAGTAGCGGGAAATGGAGGTGGTGACCCCCAGCTTTCTGTGAGGAGCCCAAGCACTGGCGGCGAATGGATTTCCTTATTGAATCACCCGGTGCGTGCTCATCCAGGAACGCTTACGCGATGTTGTTTGAATATCTGATTTCTATAAACTATAGCGAATTTTGATGATTTTTTTAGAGTAACTACTTTCATTATCGGTGACTAAAATGTGGTGGGTTTGTCTTTTTAAAGCTTTAATTATGTTAACATTTAACATCTGAAACCTACGTTTGTATTAATTTATGTTTTCTAAAAACACATCAAAGTCCTCTGCAGTGCTCTTGGCATCAAGGGTGGCTTGAGGCAGACATCACACGTTCATTTCTGGAGAGTTTGGTTGCATGTATTGCCTTCTCCTGAAAAAAATATGGTACTAAGTGTGCGTTCCTGTCTGTCTGTCCTTGCGTTCCTGTTTCTGTCCTTCGTGGATTGCTGTCCTTAAAGAGGGTCTTTCCTCTGGTTTTCTTTTCCACGCTGAAAGCCGCCTTCTGCGTTTTATTGATTGAAACCGTGACTTCTCTGAGCTAAATCCACCTGCAGGAACAGACTCCGGTAGCGCGGTTGCGCTGGATTTGCTTCGGTCTCCCAGGTTTTTGAATGTCTGATGGTCTGTCTATTCCTTATTTAAATTATGGGGAGCAGATGTTACGGCTTCCAGCAAACAAAAGCCTGGACATACTGTGGCACAAGGTTTTGGGCTTTCTTTGTGACCCAGACACGCAAGCTTCTTTTCTAGCTCGGAAATCGGTTTCAAACATGTTCCTCCTCCTCCTCCTCCCCCCCCCGCCCCATCTTTCTTCGGTTCTTTGTTGGAGCGCTGCTGTCGTTCACAATAGCTCAGGATAAGCCGTACGCCTTGGCAATGGGCAGCCAGCCGAAAGGTGCTGAAAAATTCTCCCTGCTCGTGTTTATTAATTGAATTACAAATGACTCTTTGTAATGTAAAGAGATTTGGCCATATTTAATATTTTGTTCAAGCCTTGTTCCCCCTTCCCCCCCCCCCCCCCAGTGATTTTTAATTTTTTAAAATTTTAAACCCGTTACGGGGAAAACCAGGTATTTTATTTTCAAGTCTTAAATACCCGCCTGGAGCTGTTTGGAGAGGCACCTAATCCAGTAAAGCCTGCTTAGTTTTTTGGGGAACCCACAGAAGCATTCGGAGCAGTTTTAATCTGTGCAGCAGACAGGGTTTTTGCTGGTCGGGTTACGCTTCAGGTATGATTCAAGCTGTATGAATGCAAAGATGGCATAATTCTATCGTAAAATCAGAATGAAACATCTGTAGTGTTCAAGACGCATGTTTTTGGTGCCAAATATGAGATTTCGGAGTTTTTCCTCTCGGCTGATGCTGGGAAGACGCTGGTCTGTGACGGGCTCCAGGCCCCTCGGGGCAGGGGGAGTGTATTTCTACCCGCTTCTGTGGAACACGCTGCGCAGCAGGACCCTGATTCTGTGTTTCTGGCCTGTGGCAGGGAAGGGGTTTGTTGCAGCGTCGTAACATGGAGTACCAGTATTTATTGTTCCTTGTCGCTGCTCGCTGCAACCCTCTGTCCTTCCTTTAATGGGCTGGCACTCGGCTAGGTTAATTCAGCGGGTACCTTTTCATTCGGTCGTAAAACTTGGCAAGCGGCGCGGCCGAGGAACACGCTTTCTCTTTGTTGCCGAGTTTGTTGACATTCTAACGTAGCCGAGTCTTGTTCCTCGGAGCTCGGAGCCCCGCTGGCTTTTGTCTTCTGTTCCCATTCTCTCTCTTCTCCCCACCTGCCCTGGGAACGGGCAAGACTGTCTTGGATTTGGAGAAAGCGCTTTCCTCTGACAATGCTGTGAGAGCAGCCGAGGCGAGGGCACTGCCGTTCTCCGCGGTGGGGTGTTCGGGAGGCCGGTATCCCCACGGAGGGCTGTGAACTGGGAAATGGGGTGTCTCGGGCAGGTGGAAGATCTGCTCAGTGGCGCGCAGCATTTAGGTGGTGTAAGAAGGGGTTCGTGGTTGCTGTAGGTGACCTGCTGGTAAAAAAACCACGCTCCTGCCTTCTCACCTAACGGTGTGTTTGGACCGACAAATCCCTCTGAATAAAACATCCAGAGTCGGTATTTAGCCTGAGTTATAGGATAAATATTTGCAAGTGTAACACAGGTGATGGGATCATCTGGGAAAAACGGAGACGAGTTGGCGTGCAGGCCCAGGACCCAACCGCCTACTTCCTTGCACCCTGCGTAGGTACTTTATACATCATACGGTACAGGCACTTCATTTCTGGCCCTAAAATGGCAGGTTTTGGGACTAACTTTGTACGTTCTGTACCCGACAGATGCATTTATTGTGCTCTTCTTGCTCTGTCGCGTGTTACTGTCCGTTATTCGCTCCAGGAAGGAAAATCTGGGAAGGAAAGCAAGTCTAAGCAAATTGTGTATCACTTATTTTGGTACCAGTGATCTTGTACAGTTCATTACAGAACTGCAAATCTTTAATTAATGAGATGTAAATATATTGTAATGATTGCATTTGCATACTGAGTGAGGCTCCAGCACCTTAGGTTGCGGTGTATTTTAATTAAAGATTAATTAGAAATGATGGGAATTTCATTTTGCTCAGTGCAATTATTTTACATATTTGATGAATATCTGGTAGGTGACGTGCCAGAGAACACACAATATCGTATCGGTACATCCGACAGGAGCGACTCCTCAGTTTTATTTCTTAAACATCTATAAAAGTGATGGATTGTGAAGGATTTAAGTGTGAAGGATTTTACTGTTAGGCAAGGACTTTCTAAATGACGCTTAAACCACAGGCTATGCTGTAACTGGTTATGCTCTAACTGGTTATGCCATGGCTCCAGTCTCTGAGCGTCTTGAGTATTAAGAGTTGTCGTATGGTCTTAAACTGTTGTGGGGACTTAAAAATCTGACGGCCAAAGGGCTGCTGAGAGAGGTCAGCTTTCCAGAGCAGTGTTCTTGCAGTACCGTGAGCCAGGAGGTAGGCAGCGGTGTGTCAGGACAGGCACACATAACAAGTCAGTGCTGACTGAGGTTCTTTTTCTTATTTTGGTAACTTTTCTCCCCTCTCTCTTTGGTCAAACTCCCGCTGGCGGAATTTTCAGGCCTGTATATGGAAATGGGTGATGCCTGACCCACGGAGCGTGCCAAAAGCTCGCAGGGTAGATGCAGCTGCCCTGACAAAACTCTTGGTGGTATGGCACGTACTTCTG
>NC_134303.1:761686-862280 GCF_949628215.1 Phalacrocorax aristotelis | reverse complement strand
CCCCCGCTCTGGGTGATGTAGCGCACCCAGGGCAGCGCCTGGTACCCACTTTTCTCGATGATCTTCATGTACCGCACCTGGCGGGGGGGCAGGAGGGGATGGACCCCCAACCCCCCTTGGGCACCCCCAACCCCCCTTGGGCACCCTGACCCCACCTCCAGGCACCCCGACCTCCTCCCGCTCCCCAGCTCCCCCCAGTACAGGGGGGGACATTGCCCCCCTGCTCCCCCCATGGGGATTTCAGGGGCTGTATTCCCCCACCCCATCCCCAAAACCTGCTGAGCCCCCCCGCCCCCCCCCCCGCAGGGACCCCACGGGCCACAGCCCCCAGTGTGTCCCCCTGCCCCATCTCTGCCACCCCGTCCCCAAAACACATGGGACCCCCGCCGGGCACCACCCCCGGGGAACACCCCCACCCCCCCCGGTCCTTGTCCCCTCCACCCTGTCCCCAAAAGACAAGGGGTCACCACGCTGGGGACCCCCACAGGCCACGTCCCCACCATCCTGCCCCCAAAACATGAAGGACCCCCTCCCTGGGGACCCCCATGGGCGACATCACCACCACCCTGTCCCCAAAACGCATGGGACCCCCCACCCTGGGGACCCCCACGGTTCACATCCCCAGCGTGTCCCCTCCACCCTGTCCCCAAAAGACCAGGGACCCCCCCCCAGAGCCCCCCAGGCCCCCCCCTCCGCGGGCGGCACCTGGATCCCCGAGACGGTGAAGTAGGGGATCTCGAAGCGGACGGCGATGGGCGGCCGCCCTTCCTCCTCCTCCTTCTCCACGCTGGGCAGCCCGAAGTGGGGCGCGCATCAGGTGCTCCTTCCCGCCCTGCGCGGCACCGGCACGGCTGGGCGGCGGCACCGGCACGCCCGGCGGCGCCACGGGGGGGCGTGGGGCGCGGGGTGGGGGGACCCCGGCATCGGCACCCTCACCGGGAAGGACTTGATGGTCCAGATGACGAGGTTCCTCTCCGGGAGGTACCTGGCGGAGCCCACGCTGGTCTTGAACTTGGGTGAGTCGGCGTCGCTGGGCACCGGCACCGCGATCTCCACCCCGTTGGCCACCGACTGCTTCTTGAACTGGCCCTTGGCCTTGGCGGGGGGACGGACAGAAGTGGGGTGGGGGGGCTCGGCGGCGACCGGGGCTCTCCCGGCGACCTCCCCGGCGCCTCACCTTCACCATGATCTCCACCCGGCTGTGGGAGAACTTCTCGATGACCGACTCGATCCAGATGAGAGGCTTCACCTGGAGAGGGCAAAGGGGTCACCCCCACGTCCCCCCGTGTGCCCCCGTGTCCCCCCCGCGGCCGCCGCCCCCACCTGCGTGTTGAGGCGGTAGGACATGAGCTCGAAGTCCCCGTCGGGGGGGATGAAGGAGATGGTGCGGTCGCTGTCGAAGCGGGAGAGCCGGACGCACTGGTGGAACTTCACGTCCTCCAGCTCCACCGACTTGTTCTTGCCCCCTGGGGGGGGGAAGGGACGGCGTCGGGGGTGGGGGGGCGTGGGGCGGGGATGTGTGACCCCCCCCCCCCCCTTCCCGCGCCAGGGCTGTCCCGGAGCCCACCGGCGGCACTCACGGCCCGTCAGCTCGAAGAGGACGCGGTCGTTCAAGCCCAGGCGCAGCTCGGGCATCCCCGAGAGGAAGACCTTCAGCTTGATGGTGCCCACCACCTCGCTCAGCAGCACGCTGCCGGTGGCGCTCACCTGCGGGCCCGGCGCCGGCCTCAGCACCGGCACCGGCCTCGGCACCCGGCACCAGCACCTGCCCCGGCACCGGCACCGGCCTCGGCACCAGCCCCATCACCATCCTCATCGCTGACCCCATCACCGGCACCAGCCCCATCAACGTCTAAGCCATCACTGCTCTCCCCATCACCGGCCCCACCACCACCATCATTCTCATCACCAGCCCCAACAAGGTCACCATCCTCACCCTCATCCCCAGCCCTATCAACGTCACCATCCTCATCCTCATCACCATCCCCAGCCCCATCAACATCACCATCCTCATCCTCATCCTCATCATTAGCCCCATCACCATCACCATCCTCATCCCCGGCCCCATCACCATCTTCATCCTCATCACCATCCCCGGCCCCATCAACGCTGCCATCCTCATCCTCACGGCCATCACCACACCCACCACCCACCACCACCACCACCACCAATCCCATCACCAGTCACCACCCCCCCTACCCGGCTCCCCCACCCCACCGGGGCCCCCCCAGCACCCCACCCCCCGGCAGCCCCCCTCCCCACTTTGCAGCCCCCCCCTCCCCCGTCTCACCAGCAGATTCACCGACTCGATGACGTCGATGAACACCTCGTTCTTCTTGTACCTGATGCCCTCGGAGCGCCACGACACGGCGTTGGTGACCGTGGTGGGGACGCGCGACTTGCCCGTCTCCAGCTTGTTGCCCTCCTGCGTGATGTACCTGCGGGGTGGTGGGGGGGGTTTGTGGTGATGCCGGGGTTCGGGGGTGTCCCCCCCCGCGCCCCCCGACCCCCCGGCCCCCCTCACTCCTGCAGGATTTTGCTGTCCGTGGTCTGGGGGAACCCGAAGTCCATCAGCTCGTCCAGGAGCTCGTAGATGATGACGAAGTTGTCGCGGATGCTTTCCTCCTCCAGCTCCTTGAAATACTCGCAGAAGACCTCGGGGGGGGGGGGCGGGGGGGGCACAGAGCACCTCTGTCACCCCCTCCCCAGGGAGAAGAGCCCCCCAAAATGGGGGGACCCCCTCTCTCCAGCCTCCCCGAGCCCCCCCCGCCTCACCTCCACCACCTTGTAGAGGAAGGAGTAGACCAAGGAAGCGTTGCCGTTCTTCTTGGTGGTGGCCACCACTGGCGGGGGGTTAAGGAAAAGGGGGGGGGGGGGAAGCACCGGGGGGGGCCCCCTGACCCTCGGGGTCGGGGGGCCGGGGGGGGGAACGTTCCGGAAGGATACGGTAGAGGTTGGCGTGTTTGATCCAGAGGAAGTGGACGTTGCCGTGGGTGAGGAGGGGGGTGAGGGTCCCCTCCTCCTCCCGCTGCAGCAGCAGCCCCATGAAGTGCTCGATCTCCCCCAGCCCCACGTCCCCCTTGTAGTTGCGGCTGATCAGCGGCTGCGGGGCGGGTGGGGGGGGGGTGTCACAAACGGGGGACCCCCACCCCAAACCCCTCACCCTGTCGCCGGGGTCACGGGGGTCACCGCCAGGCTCTGCTGTTGACCTTGGCTGACCTTCAAGGCCAGAGGGGGACAGAGGGGTGACCCCCCCCACCCTAGACCCCTGGGTCCCCCCCCCGTGGGGGGCTTTGGGGGGGGGTTACAGGGCGTGTCTCACCTTCCCCTTGAGGTCGAGGATGAAGAGGGCGGAGGCGGCCATGGCGGGCCCCGGCAGCCACCGCGTCACCGTCGCCGTCACCTGCGCCAGGTGAGCGAGCGGCTGCGCCCACGGGCGCGTGGGGCCTTAAAGGGGACGGCCCAGCCCCACAGCACCCACGGGGGGGGGGGAGGGGAGGGGAGGGGGGGCAGGCACCCACCCGTGGGCCTGGGTGGGGGGCCCACGCTCGGCCACCCCACGGCGGGGCATGGCCACCTCCGGCCCAACCGGGTGGGCTTGGGAGCGGACGTGGGTTGGGACCCCCCACCCAGGGCAACCCCCCCCACCCAGGGGACCCCCTGCCCCACCCAGGGGAACACCTCCCAGTGGACTCCCCCCACCCAGAACCACCCACCAGGGGACCACCCCCCAGGGGATCCCCCAACCAGGGGACCACCTCCCACGGGGCAGTCCCCACCCAGTAGAGCCCCCCACCCAGTGGCTCCCCCACCCAGTGGATCCCCCACCCAGGGGACCCCCAGACCGATTTGGGGGTGCTGGGCAGCTCCCGGACGCCTGGGTCCCCCAACCTGGCGTGGGGGGGGTGTCCCTCTGCAGCACCCTGAGTCCCCCAACCCAGCCCGGGGGGGGGGGTCTGGGCACCCTTGGGTGCCTGGGGCTCTCATCCCATCCTGGGGGGGGGTCCCTGCAGACCCCCGGATCCCCCACACTTGGGGGGGGTTGGCCCTGCAGCACCTGATCCTCCATCCTCTGCCGTGAGGGGGGTCTCTGCACCCCTCGACGCCCTGATCTCCCCACCCTGGGGGGTCCCTGCACCCAACGACCCCCAATCCCGCCCCTTGAGCAGGGCTCTGCAGCCTCTAACCCATGAACCCCCACTCTGGGGGTCCCGGCACGTCCCCCGACCCCTGACCCTCCACTCTGGGGGTTCGTGCACCCCCAATTCCCCACCCTGGGGGTCCCTGCACCCCCCGAACCCCCCTCTTTGGGGGTCCCTGCAGCACCCAGACCCCCGATCCCCCACCCTGGGGGGTCCCTGCACAACCCCCGACCCTTAGGGGGGTCCCTGCACCTCTGACCCCCCGAACCCCCACCCTGGGGGTCCCTGCACCCCCCGACCCCCCCTCTTTGGGGGTCCCTGCAGGAGCCAGACTCCCCAACCCCCACCCTGAGGGGTCCCCGCACCTCCCGGCTCCCCAATGCCCCCCTTTCGGGGTCCCCCCACGCCCGGCCCCCGATCCGCCGGCGGGGGCGTGGCGAGGGGCGTGGCGAGGGCGTGGCGGAGCGCTGGGCCCGCCCCCGGGGTTGGGCCGGTGACACCCGGAGCCGCCCCGCCCGCAGCCGCTGGCGCAGCCCCGGGGGGAACGGGCGGCGGGAGGAGCCCCCGGAGGGACCCCCCCCGGCTCCACCGGAGCCCCCCGGAGCCGCCGCCCGCCATGGAGGGCCCCGCCGCGGGCAGGAAGGACCCGGACGGCGCTTACGGTACCGGGGCCGGGCCCTTTGGGGGTCCCCGCACCCCCCCCAGCCTGCTGGGGGTCCCTCGGGGGGTTGGGGGGGTGTCTAGGGATGCCGTGGTGGGGGACCCCCCCGGGCTTGGGGACACCCCGGATTTGGGACCCCCGGGTTTGGGGACTCCCAGAATTTGGGCATCCCCAGGGTTTTGGGGACCCCCCCGGCTTTTGGGGACCCCCCCGGGCTTGGGAACTGCCAAACTTGGGGCCCCCCCGGGCTTGGGGACCCTTGGTTTTGGGGACCCCCGGGCTTGGGAGGTGCCAGGTTTGGGGATCCCCAGGGTTTTGGCCCCCCACCCAAGCAGACGCTGTGCCCTCCTGGGGGTCCCAGCACCCCCTGCCCGCAGGGCGGGGGCTCCACTCGGGTCTGGGGGGGCCCGGCGGGGGCTGGGGGGGGCCGCGGGGCTGCGGGCCAGGCCGGGGGGGGCTCAGAGCGACCCTCGCGTCGGCGAGCGGCGGCGCCGGACCCTTCCCCACCCCGTGCCGGCACCGCCGCCGAGCGGAGGGGCCCCACCGGGGGATGGGGGGGTCCTGGGGGGGGTGGTCCCCAACCTTGGGGGGCTGCTCCGGCCCCGGCCAGGGGGCTGCAGAGCGTGGGGGGGGGGGGGCACACACGGAGGGAGTGCCGCGTCCCCTTCCTGGTGGGAACCACGGCCTTGCCGGCCACTGGATCCCCCCCAAAATGTGGGGTTCGGTGGGGGGGGCGTCTGCGGCGTCCCCGCCGGTTTTGCCGGGGTTGGGGGGCGGGGGGGTCCGCCCAGGCCTCCCCAAGCCCAGCTTTTGTTCCCGAGCCGCTCCGGCTGCCCTGACATCACCGGCAGCCTATGAGCGCCGGCGGCGATGCCGCGGGGCCGCGACCCACCGAGCCGCGGCGAACGGGCTCATCCCGACGGCGGAGCCACCGCGTCGCGCCCGTTACCGATTTATTGCCTAAACGGGACCCCGGCGCGGGGGACGGGCACGGCGGCGTCGCCGGGAACGCGGGCGTCGCCGACCTCGTGCTCTTCGCCGCTCGAAACCGGCGATTCTTGCCGCGCGTTCGCGCCCTTCGCCACGGCTTCGCCAGGCCAAGGTCAACCCCCCGCGGCGTTGGCGACCCCCGGCGATCGCCGGGCCCCCGCCGGTGGTTTGCGGGAAGCTGTTCACCGCAGCCAGCGTGGGGGTGGTTTTATTTTTTTCCCCCCTACAAGGCCAGAAAAGCGGGAGCGAAGGGTCGCGGCGAAGCGGTTGCGCCTTCAAAGCCATGTCTGTGCACCGGCGGGTGGTTTTTTGGTGTGCCGAACCGGAGGCGGGCGACGGCACGCCCAGGGCGGCGCAGACAGCGAGGGCCGTGGTGCCGGGGTTGCCACGCGTCGGTGGCGGGGCGGCGGCATGGGGGGACACGGGGGGCACGGTAAACACGGTAAGGCTTCGGCGCCCCGAGGGGGCTGCCGGGGCGCGGCGGTGCCGGGGGTCACCACGCTCGGTGGGGTGGGGGGGTGGGGGGGGCACCGGCTGCAGCCGCTCGCCGCGACTCGGGGCTGGCGGAAGTTAGACTCGATCAAGGAGGAGAAAAACAAACCCAAAATAGGAGGTGGTGGCGGGGAAATAAAACCAAAACCAAAAGCGGCTGCGTTTTCGCCGCGGTGGGTTCACGCGGTGGCAGGGGGCCGCGGTGGCGGGGGGCCGGGGGGGCCGCCCTCGCCGCGTACCGGCACAACCAGCGCGACGGCGTCGCTGGCGCCGGCGGTTATGCCTTAATAACTGGGATAAACAGGTTTCCTCGGCGCCGGGTTGTCACCGCGGCCGGCTCTGCCGGCTCTGGGGGGTTTTAGGGGGGTTCTTGGGGGTCAGTCGTTCTGTGCTGCCACCCCCACACACACCCCCCCCCCCCAAATCCTGCTGTGGGGACCCCAGGTCGGCGCCGGTGTTTTGGGGTGCGGGTTGTTGGAAAGGTCAGGGTGGGGGCTGGTGGGTGCTCCAGGGGGGCAGGGATCGGCCAGGGCCGGGAGCAGGGTGTGCCATGGGGGGCAGCGCCCCTGCACCCCGAAAGACCCTGCGGCACCCCAACAGCACCCCCAAAACAGTGTCCCTGCCGTGGGGCTGCTCTGAGCCTCCCCAAAAAACCCCAAAACAGAGGTGTCCCTGCTGTGGGGCTGCTCTGAGCCCCCCCAAAAATCCCCCCAAAACAAAGGTGTCCCTGCCGTGGGGCTGCTCTGAGCCCCCCCAAAAAAACCCCAAAACAGAGGTGTCCCTGCCATGGGGCTGCTCTGAGCCCCCGCAAAAATCCCCCCAAAACAAAGGTGTCCCTGCCGTGGGGCCGCTCCGAGCCCCCCCAAAGGCCCCCCAAAGCAGCCATGTCCCGGTCCGGGGCTGCCCCACGGCTGTGCCGGGGGCTCGCGCTGGCGCTGCCTTCGCTGGCTCCGCTCCCACCCTAAAAATAACCGAGGGGAGGCAGGACGGGCGCGGCGGGCGGCGGCCGGAGCCCGGCATTGCCGGGGGAGCACGGCGGGTCCCTCCGGAGAGCCGCGGCACCGGCCCCCCCGTGCTGCTCCGGGGCTCCGCGGGACCCCAAACCCCCTGGGAACCCCTTGGCTCTGCCTCTGCGGCTCTTCGGCGCATCCGAGGGGTTTCGGGTACCTTTGGGCAGGCTCCCAGGAGAGGGATTTTTGGAGAAAACAGTGCGGAAACGGGTTTTCCAAGGGGATATTTGTTTCCACGCTTGGAAAGCTGAGGTGCAGATGGAGGGAAACGGTACGTGGAGATCATTTTCCTCCCGATTCTGCTTCTCCCAAGGTTTCGGTTAAAGCGTTACGCTCCCTCCGCTTCTGCGTGCGGTGGGGGGAGGAGGATGAGGAGCCCCTTCCTCCCATCCCAACCATCCCCTAAATTGTTTTTTCCATTCCTTCTTCGCCTCCGCAGGGACGCCGCAAAAATACGACCCGACTTTCAAAGGTCCCATCTACGACAGGTAAGGGAAGCCCTCGTGGGAGGCGGCGGTTTGGGCGGCGCCGCGGCCCGTCCTCGCGTCGCCGACCTTCCTCTTCCCGCTGGCAGGGGCTGCACCGACGTCGTCTGCTGCGTCCTGCTGGTCGTCGCCATCGTGGGCTACGTGGTGGTGGGCGTCGTGGGTACGTACCGGCGCGGCCGCGCCCGGTTACGGCTGCGTTGGCGAGGTTTTGGCCGTAGGGGAAAGCTCGGTTCGGCGTCCGCGCCGGCGAAACCCCGCGCCGAGGGGCGTCGCGTCCTCCTCCTCGCCCCGACGGGGACGGGAGGGTCCCCGCGGGAGGGTCTTGTGAGCGGCGTGGGGTAACCACAACCGCCTCGTTCTGCCTCTCCCCGCTCAGCCTGGACCCACGGCGACCCCCGGAAGGTGATCTACCCGACCGACAGTCGCGGGCAGTTCTGCGGGCAGCAGGGAACCCCCAACGAGTACGTGTCCCGGCTTGCGGCCGTCGCTCACCGGCATCGCCGGAGAAACCGGAACCGTGGGGCGTCGCACGCCGCGGCCGCGGGACGGGCAGCTCGCCCTGCCCGCTCTCCTCTGGCTGCGGGGAGCGGCAGAGACCCTGCCCGCTCCCAGGAGGTGCAGGAAAGCACCGCAATGCCTTCCACCCCTTGATTTTTGGGGTGGGGTTGGGGTTTTTTTGGGACCTTCCGCACCACGTGGGTCCCCTTCCCCTGGGTGCAGGGATGCGGGTGCTTCCCACCGCCTCTCCTGGAGCAAGCGGTTCCCTGAGCTGGGCTTTTTAATTTTTGATTTTTCCCGGTTTCTTTGCAGGAATAAACCTTTCCTCTTTTATTTCGACATCGTGAAGTGTGCCAGCCCGCTGGTGCTGCTGGAATTTCAGTGCCCGACCACACAGGTACCGCCTTCGGCCCCGGGAACGGCTCCGTGGCTCTTCGCTTCTCCCCGGGGAAGCTCTGGGTCGCGGCAGAGGGTGCTCGCGCCGTCGTCACGTGCAGCTCCGCTGCGTCCTCTCGTCCCCTCCAGATCTGCGTCAGCCAATGCCCGAACCGGTACCTGACGTACCTGAACGCCCACGGCTCCCGCGTGCCCGGCGAGCTCGAGTACTACCGGCAGTTCTGCGTCCCCGAGTTCAAAAACCTGCAGAAGGTGGGTTACGGAGCGTCGCCGTTCGTCCGTCAGCCCCGGCGATACCGGAGCTCCCCAGCGTGGTGACGTCCGGCTCGTCTCTCCCCATCCAGGCTCCCATCCAGGTGTTGACGGACAAGGAGTGCCCGGCCATGATTATCCCCAGCACCCCACGTACGTCCGGAGGGCAAATGAGCTGCGGCGGGGCGATTAACCAACCCGCTCGCTTCCGTCGCGGGCGGGGGATGCGGCCGCTTCGCAGGCTGGCTCTTGGGGGGATGTGTTTCGGCGGGGTTGGAAGCTCCTGTTCGGGGTTTTCCGGGATCCAGCGGAGGTTTGTGACCACGGGGAGGGGGGGTTTGGCTCCTTTTCCGAGCGGCCGAGGTTTGCGACGCTGCTTTCCCCCCTTCCTCTCGCCCAGTGGCGCGGCGATGCCTCCCGGCCATCCGGGCCAAGAAGGGCGTCATCATGGTCGGCAACGAGACCACCTACGACGACGGCCGCGGGCGCCGGAGGAACGTCACCGAGCTGCTGGAAGGGGCCAAGTGAGTCCCCGCAGCCTTCGGCGCCGCGGTTCGCCGGGGCGAGCGGTTGCGGTGCGAACGCAGCCGTACCTGGGGGAGCCTCTTAACGAGCTGCTTCGTTATCGCTGCTTCACCCGCGTGAGGAACGTTCGGTTTTACGCGCCGGCGCTTGGTCACCGCGTTCGGTTACTGATTTATATCGCGGAATTGCCTTGGAAGCCCCGCCGCGGAGCCCGGGTCCCGTGTTGGCAAGAAATCCTGCACCAAAAGCCCGTATTCCGTGGTTGAAACGGGAGGTGGAGGGTGGGATGAAGGCGGAGCCGCAGGGGCAGCTTGGAGGAAAAGAGTGCCGGGAAATCAGCCGGGGCCTCGTGGGATTTTCTCGTTTTCAGGGCGCCTGGCAGAGGGCCCTTCGGCAGGAGCGAGCGCGGGCAGAGCCGCGCTGGGGCTGAGCCCGGGCTGAAGCTCCTCCGCTTCTTTTTTCCTCCCAGCTTCTGCTTCATTTGCGGTTTTATTTTTGTATTTTAGAAAAGCAAACGTGGTTCTGGAAACCAGACAGCTGGCCATGAAGATCTTTGAAGATTACACGGTTTCCTGGTACTGGATAATCATGTGAGCAGGGGCCGAGCGACGCGGTACGGCCGTCTCTCACCGTGGGCAGCTGGACCGGAGCCCGCGAGGGCCGGTGCTCCGCCGTGGGCTTGGCGCCGCGCTCAAAACACAGGGCAAAGCTCGTGAATTAGCATCATTTTGGGTTTTTTTTTTTTGCCTCGGCTTTTGCATAATTTCCATTCAAACAAAATGAGAGACGGCGGAGGGTGTTTTGGAGCAACTCAGACGCCGCTCGTGCTCCGTCGCCTCCGCCGTTGATGATTCCCGGTTTTAAAGCTTGAGGAAGGAGCGGGGACAAGCTGACCGCGGGGGAAAGCGGCGGCGACGCCTGGTTTTTGACGTGTCGCCGACTTCCTCCCGCAGAGGCCTCGTGATCGCGATGGTGGCCAGCCTCATCTTCATCGTCCTGCTCCGCTTTCTGGCCGGGATCATGGTCTGGGTGATGATCGTGATGGTGATCCTGGTGCTGGGCTACGGTGAGTCGGTGGTTGGAGCTTCTCCCCGCTTTCCCCCCTTTTCTTTTCCCTATTTTAAGTGGGAATTGCACAAAGAAAGTTCACACAGTTCTTCTACCCGAACGTCAGCAGCGGTGGGGTTGAGCGGAGGCTGCCGGCATCTTGGTCTCCCCTTTTCGGTGCAAATGTGGCAAATTTCTGCTTTTCACCGCAGGAATCTTCCACTGTTACATGGAATATGCAAAATTAAAAGGGGAAGCGGGTTCCGACGTCTCCCTGAAGGACCTGGGATTTCAGACAGACCTACGCGTCTACCTCCATCTGCGGCAGACGTGGCTGGCGTTCAGTAAGTCTCCGTCGTCCTCCGGGTGCGGGATGGGACGTGGCGGATGCGCCCCAGCCCCGGTCCCTTTTGGGGACTGGGCTTGGGAAGGGCAGAGCGGGGAGGTCTGGGGTCTTCTCGGACTCTTTGCAGCCCTTTGCAAAGGGTTGAGCCAAGGAGGGGGGCGTTGCTCGGTGCTGCCTCTGCCGCGGGACTGACGGGGCGGCTCTTCCCCTGCGGAGCGTTCGGTGCCGCGACGGGTCTGCTTGGGAAGGCAAAGGTGGGGGTGGCCGTGGGGCGCCGGCCGTGCCCTCGCGCAACCCGGGGCTCCCCTTCTCCTCCCAGTGATCATCCTGTGCGTCATGGAGGTGGTGATCATACTGCTGCTCATCTTCCTCCGCAAGAGGATCCTCATTGCCATCGCGCTCATCAAGGAGGCCAGCAGGTCCGGGGGGTCCCTGTCCCCAGGCAGAGGTGGCCATTGGCACCCATCGCGGCAGGAGGACTCGGGGGCGGCCGGGCTCCAGCCGCTGAGCTCCTCCCATCACCGCAAGGGTTTGAACCGGGTTTGAACCGTCTTCTCGGCAGGGCTGTTGGTCACGTCATGATGTCGCTGCTGTTTCCGTTGTGCACCTTCTTCCTGCTGTGCCTTTGCATCGCCTACTGGGCCAGCACCGCCGTGTATCCTTCCCTCTTCCTCTTCCTCGCGCCTCTGCCCCCAGGGAAGGAAGCTGCTCAGAAATCAAAGGTCTTCCAGGGCGCTGAACATCTTGCAGGATTAGCGACGCATCCGTTCGCCAAACTGCCGGCCTAAGTCTCTTAAGTTTAACTTAAAACAAAACCCAGTGTAGGCTAGCGATCGCAGGAGGCTGGCGAGAGCAAAACCGAGGTAGATACGCCGAGGATTTGGGTTTGGGGTTTGCAAAATCTCCTTAACCATCGCTCCGCAGCTTCCTCTCCACCTCCAACGAGGCCGTCTATAAGGTGTTCAGCGAGACTCCCTGCCAGTTTTCCGGGCAGACCTGCACACCAGAGGTGAGGACGTTGGGAAACTCATGAATGTTATGCTTAATCTGTCGGAAATAAGGTATTTTGTTACGTGAAAAATATTCTGGTGGCTATTTGAGCCTGCAAGCTCTTCCAAGTGAAGCTCTCCCTTTCTGAACTCATTTACGCCACGTTGTTATGTTTCTTCAAGCCGTTGTGTGCGCAAAGGTGATTTTTCGGTCTGAGCAACTGCTACCAGGTGAAAAATTAAGCAGGATAATGCCTTCTGAAAGTCGAGATTGCGCTGGGTTGAGCAAAGGTGCCGTCGGTCCGCCTCGCGGCACGTCTCCAGCCGCCGCGGTGTGTGAGTCTCTCCTGTCCTCTCTAGACCTTCAACACGAGCAACGTCACCAAGCTGTGCCACGACGCCCAGTGCCTCTTCGCGTTCTACGGGGGAGAGACGGCCTACCACAAGTATCTCATCGTCCTCCAGTTCTTCAACGTCTTCATGTTCTTCTGGCTCGCCAACTTCATCATCGCGCTGGGCCAGGTGACGCTGGCAGGGGCCTTCGCGTCGTACTACTGGGCCTTCAAGAAACCCGATGACATGCCCGCCTTCCCCCTCTTCTCTGCCTTCAGCCGCGCGCTCCGGTACGTCCCGCTCGAGGGGGGCTTGCGAGCTTCTTGAGGTTGTTCCCTTCTAACCGGAGCGATCTCTCCCAGGTACCACACGGGCTCGCTCGCCTTCGGCTCCCTGATCCTCGCCATCGTCCAAGTCATCAGGGTCGCTCTGGAGTATCTGGACCACAGGTTAAAAGGTACCGAAGCTGGAACGGCAAATGAGTAGACAAACGAGGTTGGCTTTTTCCGTGTTCCTTCGTGCCAGAGCGAATGTCCAGGGGAATAATTGCAGTGTTTCGGTAGAGAATCGAGGTTTTCCTTTTAGGATCCTCTAGTTGTCTCTTCCTCCAAGCGGCGTTTGCCGGGGTGGGAGCCGAGGGACGTGCCGCGGCTGCCGGGCAAAGTCAGCCGGCGCTGGGTCTCTGTACAGGTGCCAGGGAAGCCCGCATCGGGCCACACGAGTCCTGATCGTGAAACGGGAAGAGCGAGCGGCAGCACGGGAAGAGGATGCGAGGCTCATCCTGCCGCAGTACTGGCCTCCCACGGAGGCTGAAAGCAGGGCTTGGGGGGGAGGCCGTGATGGGGCAGCGCGACCGTCTCGTTAGGGACCTCAAAATTGCTTCTGTAAGAGAAGGCATCTCTCGGTTTGGCTGCTCACCCTCTCCCGGGGCGTTCCTCCAGCTGCAGATAATAAGTTTGCCAAGTTCCTCCTGAGCTGCCTGAAGTGCTGCTTCTGGTGCCTGGAAAAATTCATCAAATTCCTCAACAGAAACGCGTACATCATGGTAAGGGTCTCCCAGCGTTAATGCCCAAAGGGTCGGGGCTACGGCGCGGGGGTCTCGGCATGCTTGGAGGGTTTTTTGGGTGGCTGTTGAGAACCGTGTCTCCTGACATCATGGGAAAACAAAAGCTTCTTTAGTGTTTGCCAGCTGTTTCACTGGAAAGCCTTGACCTCAGCCGTGTCGCTTTGGCTCTGACGGTTGGACTTGATGATCTTAGAGGTCTTTCCCAACCTTAATGATTCTACGACTCTGATTTTGGGAGGGACCTTCTCAGAGGCACCAGGGTGGGGGGCCTTCACTGGGGTCCGTGATGCCTGACCCGTCAGCGGATGAAGCAGCTCTTCCAGGGTGGGTTTTAGCCGAGTTTTACCCAAAGATGGGATTAATTGCACCCTCTTCTTAGTGCTGAGATTCAATGCGGCTCCGTTTCTCTCTTCTCTACCCCTTTTTTCCGGGATGCCCCCTAGATTGCCATCTACGGCACCAACTTCTGCACCTCTGCTAGGAACGCGTTCTTCCTGCTGATGAGGAACATCATCAGGTGAGGTCCCAGTGGGCGCGAGGGCTCTGCTCTCAACGGCAGGCTCGGTTCTTTCCAAGTCCTTCTCGCCGCCAAAGATCAACCCTGCTGCACCCACCTTGTTTTCAGGCTTTCGCAGGGTTTCGTGCCACGTTCGCAACGCGTTGGCCGCCTCCTCCCACGCTTCCTTCTGAATCCAGGGTGGGGAGGGGATGTGGATGCTCATCTCTCTCTTTTGTTTTCAGGGTGGCTGTTTTAGATAAAGTCACGGATTTCCTCTTCTTCCTCGGCAAACTCCTCATCGTGGGAAGCGTCGGTAAGCGCTGGGGACTGGGAGTTTCTCCCGGGGGCATGCGGCCGCCGTAGGCTCTTGTAGCCGGTTACACCTTCCCAAAACCACCGCTCTCTTCACTCCTCCCATGAAACCGTTCCTTTCCGTCCCGTTTTACGTCTTCCCTGCACCCATTTGCTGCCTTTCTTCTGCCCTGCGCCCCACGGCAATTTCCATCGTTTTGCTTTTCCAGGAATCCTCGCCTTCTTTTTCTTCACCCAGCGGATAAAGCTGGTCCAAGACACGGCGCCGTCCCTGAATTACTACTGGGTCCCTATTCTGGTGAGCCGCTTTCTTGTCTTCTGGTGAATTTAAACGTGATGGAAGGAGAGCCTTAACACAGCTGCCCTAAAAACACCCCTCTGCTCGCGGCTTCTGAAGGACCTTCTTTGTCGAAGGTGTTTTCCCTGTCCCCATTGAAATAAGCCCTTTGTTTCGGCCAGCCGCAAAGAGGCGTGTCGCCCTTCCCCTGCCGCCCAGACTGGCCTCCATCCACCGTCGTCACTGAGGCCTTTTGTCCCGAATCGGGCTGGTTTGAACAGTCCTGCCCTGTTCGCTTCTCCCCCTTCCCCCGGGGAATGCGGGATTCAGCAGGTTTCCTCCTCCTGGCCGAGGGAACGGGGCTTTGCGCCCTTCGCGGACACCAGGTCGTGGCGTGACCACGCAATTTCTCTTTCAGACGGTGATCGTGGGCTCCTACCTCATCGCCCACGGGTTCTTCAGCGTGTACGGCATGTGCGTGGACACCCTCTTCCTCTGCTTCTGTAAGTGTCTGGCTCTGAGGCTCCGTCTCCCGCTGGGCAGGAGTTCGTGGTAGCAAAACCTCCCTCCCTTTGGGGTTCGAACCCCAGAGTTGTCCAGATTTGGGGTTTGCTCCAAATTCCCGTGGCCTCTCTGGGTGGTTTTCTCCCGCTTTTTTTCCTCTACCAACTCCTACCTGCTTTCCCCCTGCTAGCAAGGGAAGCCCGCAGCCTGTCCTGGGGTCTTCCGCGGTCTCTCTTGGTCTTTGTTTTGGTGCTTTGGTCTTGGTGGAACCCAACTGCAACTAACTTCTATTTTCCTTTTTGTTTTCTTCCTCTTTTCTTTTTTTTCCCCCTCTATTTTCTTTTTTTTCTCTTTTTTTTTTCTTTTTTTTTTTTTTCCTTCCTTCCCCTCTCCCTCTCATGTCTCTCTTCACATGTTCTCCATCCTTCACCTCTGCCCTGCCTCTCCCCGGCTCTTCCGCTGTTTTTCACTCTCCCCCCCATCACGGCCGCTTCTTCCTGGGGTTGCGAAAAGGTGAAGATCTGGAGAGGAACGATGGATCTCCCGAGAGGCCTTACTACATGTCCCCCGAGCTGAGCGAGATTCTGCTGAAGGGGAACCTAGAGCCTTCCAAAAGCGCCGATAGCCAAGGCTAGGGGCTGGCCCCGCGAGGAAGGCTGCGTGCCCGGGGGGCCGCAGGGCGCTCTCGGCCCCCTCCCTGGCCCAAGCAGCGTCCTCCACCCGCGCGTGGCACCCACGGCGCAAATCCTTCCCCTGGATGTTCGTCAAAGCCTTGAGGGTAGAGGGGGTGCCGATTCCTCAGCGCCCGGTGCTGTATCAAACCCACCTTCCTGCCCAATAATGAATATTCTTGCATCGTGAGGACAAACCTAGAGTCACCTAGAGTCAATCTGGGGGTCCCGCGTGTCCGCTCGGCTGCGGCGAGCGGCTGGCAGCCGGCCGGGTGCGCGCACGGGTGCTGATCTAGAGTTGTGTTTCGCGCTGAAGCGGAGCTCTTTGTTCCAAAGGATCGGCCGCGAAAAGGACAGGAGGAGGGGGCTGCTCTGCTCGCAGGAGGATGGCGGTTTGTGGGACGGGCCGGGCGGGTTCGGCAGCCCCCAGAACCGGTGTCGCCGCGCTTTTTCCCCCAGCAAAGAGCAAGGAGCCTCTTCCCTCGCCCCCTCTTTCTATGCAAAACCCAGGCTGGCGCGCTTCAAAAGGTTTTCTTTGTGAGGTTGCGGATCTTTTGTTCTGAAGTCTGTCGCATCAGCGGCGCCTCCGTCACGGAGCTCGCCCTTTTCGCAGCCAAAAACCCCCGGTCCCTCAGTTTAGCGAAGCGGAAAGGCGCCGCTGCCGGTTGCGAGCTGCTAAAGCTCAGAGCGGGCTTTTCCTCGCGGCGTCCCTCGTTTAAAATGGTTTCTCTCGCTGGTTGCACAGAGGTTTTGTCATGGCAGGGAGGCGGCAGCTCCTTCTGGGCTCCGCTTTTTCTCTTCCCAAGGTGGTTGATGGTTTGGCTCCTGCCCCCTCCGGCGCCGGTGGGGTGGAGGAGCCGTAGCCGTTAACGACTTTCCGTGCTAACAAAGGCAGAGCCGCAGGCCGGGGCGGTTGCGGGAGGGGAGACAAGTTCCCACGCCGGCTCCGGAGACTCTGAATTGCCCAGGGTCCGTCAGGGGAAGGCGACGTGCGGAGGAGCGGCGGGGAAGGAGCGCAGTGCGCTGGCGGGTGTTACGCGCCGGGGACGCGTTGCGGCATCTCATCAGGCCAAAAAGAAATCAGAAGTTTGTCTGGGGGGCAGCTGCGGGGGGTTGCGGCCCCTATGGGAACGGCAGCCAAGCGCCGGCTGGGTCCTCGCCTCGTTTTCTCCTCGATAGCCCAGAAATAAGCAAGGTTTTTTTTTAAAAAAAAGCCATTCTGGCAGCACGCAGCCGGGTGGTCATGGCCAGATCTCCCAGCACAAACCCTCCCGCGGGTAGAGAGCGCCGTCTCTTGAGTCGTGCCCTTGTAGGACAAAGCCGTAGCATTAATGCTCATATTTTCATCACGGAGAGACCCTGAAATCCCTCTCAAAATATCCCAGGGCACTTTCACGCGACTCCGAAACTGCTGCTTTGTGGGTTGGTTTGGTTCCGGGTTTTCTTTTTTTTGGTGGCCGTGATTTTTCCTACCGCTCCTTGTTGGCGCAGCCGCGGCGCGAGAGGCCGAGCGGCGCGTTCGGTGCCGGGAAGACACCCAATGATTCCGTAGGCTGAGAGGGGCCGTGGCGCGCCCGGCGAGCGGCGCCGAGCAAATACCGAGCGGAATTGCTCGGCGCTGGCGTCTCGAGCCCTTTCAGCCGCACAAAGAGCGGGGAGGGCCGCGCCGCCGGGCTCCTCGGAGGGGAACCGCGCTCCTGGCTGGCAGGGCTCGAGGTGAAACCTCTTTTCCTACTGCGCCGTTAAACTTTCCCGCGGCAAAATACCCGAAACAAACCCCAGAACATGCAAATCTCTGGTTTCTTTTAAATAATAGCGGCCTGTTTCTGGACCGCGGTGCTCCCCGTGGAGTGGGAGAGGCGCAACCGTGGTGGTTTGTATGGCCGGGGGGGGTTTAGCTGGGACGTGGGGAGAAAACACCACGTGGTGAGCCGCGAGACATTTGTTTCTCTCAGAGCTTCCGAGGGGAGCGGGACGACAGCACCTCCTGCTCCTCGCTGCGCCCGCTGCGACTCCCGCCGTGCCAACCTCTCTGTCTGTCCCCCACCCCACTGCTGCGCGGGGCGGGGGTTTCTCTTTGCAGTGGAAGACCTGGAGCGGAACGACGGCTCGGCTGAAAAGCCTTACTTTATGTCGCCCGACCTGAAAAAGCTCCTGAAGAAGACGAACAAAGGTCAGCCGGACGCCTAGAGCCTGCCCTCGTCCGTCCCGCGCTTCCTCTTCCCATCCCGGCGCCGGGAGCAGAGCTGCGGGGTCAGGCCTGGCGCTCAGCATCGTTTGTCCCACGTGGAAATCTCGTTCACGACCCTGAACTGCCACCTCCTTCCCCTGCCCCCGCGGCAGGCAAGCGGCGGAGGGGGGGGTTCGCTAGAGAGAGGAATGGGTTATCGTTAACGATTTCACCTTAAATCGTCGGGGTTGCTCGAGGAAGAGCGCTCTAGCGCATCCGCTTCCGCCCAACGCGTCGCGGCTAATGTCCCGCCGGCTCAGATCCGGAGCTGGGGATCTCCCGGCCCAACCGGGCGCCGACAGCGGCGGGGAAACGTCTCCGACGCACAGGGCAAAGTTCCCTCGATCCAGGGTGTCGAGAGACACCGAAACGAGATTAATTGGATTTACACCATTTTATTTTATACCGGTAAAAAAAAAAAGAGGAAAAAAAAAAAAACAGATGGCCTTCCCTTCGGGCCAGCCGCGCCCGTCCCGCGGCGCTTGGCTAAACCCAGGCTTAGCCACCAGCTGGGGGGTTTAAGCGGCTCCTCGGCTTGGTTTTTATTTGCGCCCCCCTCTGAATATTGCGTTGCAGTTGTTGGTTCTTACCCAGCGAGCTGAAACGCGCTGAAATCGCCTTCCTCCTCGCGCCACCTTCTGGAGACGCCTCAGGGCCTGGCTCCGGGGTTGCGCTGAGCGCTAAATCGTTAGGAAAACGCAAATTAATTAGTTTGAGAAGAGCGAAGGCGGAGGGAAACGAGGGGCTAATGAGCAGGGCTTGGGTGTTAGGGCCGGGTATCCCACCGAACCGCGTCTGGACACAAGCCCGTAAGGACAGACGGACGCTCTGTACAGTTATTGCATCTCTCTAGGACCGACAGCTTCTAGCGCTTCCTCCCCCCAGAGAATCCTGCATTATCTATTACAAAAAGATAATAATTTACAGCGAAGCCTTCCCTAACTGTCGAACAAAACGCTTTGCTCGTGGGATGAGTTTAGGACAACCTGCTTGGGAAAGGAGTAATGTATATATGTGTTTGGGGGGGCGGTTTAGGTTAATATTAGGTAATTTTAAGCAAACCAAATGACAAACAACAGGTTGCCTTACATCCGTAGATGCCGCGGCGTCGCCTGGGCTTGGAGCCGACGGCTGAGGGGAAGGTCCAGGCTTTTGGCAGCTCCTGTCAGGAGAGGAAGGGGAGGGGGGGCGCGAAAGAAATTTAAAGGTGTTAAAACTCATTAGAAGGCAAAAAATTACCAAAATTAAAGCACCTCCTCTGACAGGCGCAGCTGCCGAAGCGTCCCTGGGCAACAGGAAGCTCGCCCGGGTCTAGTCCCCACCGCAAACTGTGCTTTTTTTTTTTTTTTTTTTGGGGTGGTTTAAGTTGTTTAAGAGTAAAGGCACTGAGGCTTTGGCGGAGGATGAAGCAGCTGCCGGAGCACGGGGGGGCAGCGGCGGCTCCCGGGGTCACGCGCCCCTCCCTGCCTTAAAACACGCAGACCCTCTATCGCAAATGTTTGCTTAGCCACCGTTAATTTGTGCCGAAGGATCTATTTTGCTTCTTTTTATACCTATTTTTTAGTAATCTTTAGATCCCTGTAGTATTTTTGTAAGATACAAGGAATGTTTTCTATCCGAATTATTAAGTGGTTTTGGGGGTTTTGTATATTTTGCTTTTAATAGCCGTTTCAGTTCCGTAGCCGCGATTTCGGTCCCTTCCACTTCTATTTTTGGGACCGATTTTGAAACACCTACCCGGCAGCGCGCGGAGACGGAGCCGCTCTGGGCCGGGGTGGCGCGGCATCGCCGGCGTCTGCGCAAAGGCGCTCGCTGGAGCCAAGCGCCGTCGCTTCTCTGAAGCGCCTTCTATTTCCCGGCATCTCGAAGTAGCCGATCCGACGCTTGGGGAGAGCTGGAAAGAAAAGGGGGAGGTAAAGCTGAAAAACCGTGAAGGTAAAGCTAAACAGGGTGAAGGTAAAGCTAAACAGGGTGAAGGTAAAGCTAAAAGAGTGAAGGTAAAGCTAAAAAGGGGAAGTTTAAGCTGAAAAACCATGAAGGTAAAGCTAAAAGGGCGAAGGTAGAGCTAAAAAGAGGAGAATCCTGTCGGTTTGGGATAGGGGTAAGTGGGAATAATTATTAAGGGAATAATTAAGGGAATCTTTGCCATTTCCAGCTATCCTAGCACGTACAAGAGCATATTTTCTGCAGCCTGATGCCATTCCTGAGTGACTTATTTCTCTCCTCTCCCATCCTTGGGTAGGTTTTGAGGTGGTTTGTTTTATTTCCTGTTTGAAATCTTGGTGTAGAGGGTAAGTTTTACTCGGGCTCCTCGGCTTCGGCCGTTCCCTTCCTGTGTCCAGACACTTTGGTTGTGGAAATGCTGCCCAAAATAGCGGGAAAGCAGCGGGAGCTCCGTTCATTTGCATAAACAGCCCATAAGCAGTAGAGATTATTTAGGTCTGGAAATAGAAATGTTGAAATAAAAGAATAAATCCAGCGAAATGTGGTCTTTGGGCCGCGGGGGTGGCTCTGCCGCGTTCTGGAAAGTCAGAGTTTGAGGAGCAGAATTCGGGGTTCCCGTTTCCAACGCGCCGAAGGAGTTGTTTCAAAGCTGACAACCCCAGGGGCCGCGCTCGCCGAGAGCTTCGGAAAGCAGTGGGGGGGGGCAAATCATCCCGTAAACTAGGGGGTTTTGGTAAAAAAAACAGAGCCACTCAGGCGAGGGCAGCGCTCCGGCGGGATTTTAGTGTGCGGAAAGGCTTGGGTTGTTTCTTTGGAGACATCTCCCGTGCAAAGCTGTGTGTTTAAAGGCATTAATTTGTCTGTCTTGAGGAATAACCGCACTCTTTTCTGTATCGAGATGCAACTTTCCCCCCTATAAACCACACATGCTCCGAACCCTTCCCCGAATCGGGCCAGGGCAAGTGAAAAAAAAACTAAAAATATGCTAAAAACAGCGGGGCTGATGTTCTATGAAAAATATTCCTCCTTTTTTTTAATGTATTTCTGAGGCATTCAGCTATGCAGCGGGGCTCCTGCGCGAGGCCGTACCCCCGGCAGGAGCGCCTGTGCGCGTTCCCCGCATCATCAGATGCGTTCCCTGCGTCGCGGCCGCGAATAAAAGTGCCTGTTTGGACCTCGCCTGGGCCACGCGCTTCCTTCTGACCTGCCGGGGCTCCACCGCGGCGGCAAAAGCCTCTCCCAGACTCTCCTCAGCCCTTCGGAGAGGGCTTGGGGGTGGGGGGGACCCCTCTGGGGAGCCGCCGGTCCAACCGTGCTCCGTTAGTTCCTTTTCATTGCGGCTCCTGCTCGTCTCCGACACATTTATCTGCCCAGCGGCGCGGAACAGCTGGAGAAAGGGCAGAGCGTGACTGATACGGCTGGCTTTCGCCCCAAAAACGGGCCGTGGCGGCTTGCTGCTACGCTCACCTGAGCACTCGCCTTCCTGTTTTCAGAGTTCGGGGCTTCACCGATTTGGGGTTTCTGACCTTGTAGGAGGGGTTGTCAAACAATCCTTGACCCGCAGAAGACCGTGATCTCCAGCAGAGCTTTAATAGGCGGGTTTTTTAAGGAGCACGCGTTGATTTGGACACCTAAAATCATTAAAATTCATACTCGAGTTCAACAAAAGCAAAAGACAGCTTTGAGATCGCTCCCCTTCCGTGCTACAGCGGGAGAAGGAGCTTGCGGGCTCGTCCTGCACCCCAAAGCTCGCACTGGCAGGTTCATCGGCACGCGGCGAGGCTGTCCGGCTCTTTCCCCGGCTGCCGAGACTGTGAGAGCTCGTAACGAGTTACCTCTTAACGAGTTACGGCGGGAGGCGCGGCGGCGGCCGGGTGGCACCCTCTGCCGCCACACCAACACATCGCAGGCGGCGGCTCCGCGGAGGGCGACGGGCACCCATCGGCGTCCGCTGCGGGACTCGAGCCCTGCTCCAGACCTACCCTATAGATCAAGGCTATACATCAATTATAGATCAACCCTATAGATCAGCCCTGTATCGCAGCGAGTCCCGTCTTGCCACGCGGGCCAGTGGCCCAGCCCTGCTGGTGGTCGCCCCAGGCATCGGGCTGCGGGGTTGGGGTGGTGGGGGGCCCTTCTTGGGGACCCACCCCCCTTCCCTGGCCCAAAGGGTTCACCCCCCCCAGGGCCTCAGGGCCCCGAGGGTGGGCACCCCTGCACGCAGCCCCTCGGGGTGCCATCCCTGCACCCCGGCAGCCTTTGTGCCCCACAGTCCCCTCAGGCCAGCGGCCCCCCCCCCAGATCCCTGATCCCCCTCAGGCCACCTGACTCCCCCTCAGGTCACCGGCCCCCCCAGATCCCTGACCCCCCCTCAGGTCACCGGCCCCCCCAGATCCCTGACCCCCCCTCAGGTCACCGGCTCCCCCAGATCCCTGACCCCCCCTCAGGCCACCGCCCCCCCAGATCCCTGACCCCCCCTCAGGTCACCGGCCCCCCCAGATCCCTGACCCCCCCTCAGGTCACCGGCCCCCCCAGATCCCTGACCCCCCCTCAGGCCACCGCCCCCCCAGATCCCTGACCCCCCCTCAGGTCACCGGCCCCCCCAGATCCCTGACCCCCCCTCAGGCCACCACCCCCCCCAGATCCCTGACCCCCCCTCAGGCCACCGCCCCCCCAGATCCCTGAGCCCCCCAGAGGCCACCGCCCCCCCCCCAGATCCCTGACCCCCCCTCAGGTCACCGCCCCACCCGGATCCCTGACCTCCCCCTCAGGTCACCGGCCCCCCCAGATCCCTGACCCCCCCCTCAGGCCACCGCCCCCCCCAGATCCCTGACCCCCCCTCAGGTCACCAGCCCCCCCAGATCCCTGACACCCCCCTCAGGCCACCGCCCCCCCCAGATCCCTGAGCCCCCCCTCAGGTCACCGGCCCCCCAGATCCCTGACCCCCCCCTCAGGCCACCAGCTCCCCCAGATCCCTGACCCCCCCCTCAGGTCACCAGCCCCCCCAGATCCCTGACCCCCCCTCAGGTCACCGGCCCCCCCAGATCCCTGACCCCCCCTCAGGTCACCAGCTCCCCCAGATCCCTGACCCCCCCTCAGGTCACCAGCCTCCCCCAGATCCCTGACCCCCCCTCAGGCCACCAGCCCTCCCAGATCTCTGAGTCCCCCCTCAGGTCACCAGCCTCCCCAGATCCCTGACCCCCCCTCAGGTCACCGGCCCCCCCAGATCCCTGACCCCCCCCTCAGGCCAGCCCCCCCCCAGATCCCTGAGCCCCCCTCAGGCCACCGCCCCCCCAGATCCCTGACCCCCCCCTCAGGCCACCAGCCCCCCCCAGATCCCTGACCCCCCCTCAGGCCACCACCCCCCCCAGATCCCTGACCCCCCCTCAGGTCACCAGCCCCCCCAGATCCCTGACCCCCCCCTCAGGCCACCAGCCCCCCCAGATCCCTGACCCCCCCTCAGGTCACCAGCCCCCCCAGATCCCTGAGCCCCCCCTCAGGTCACCGGCCCCCCCAGATCCCTGACCCCCCCTCAGGCCACCACCCCCCCCAGATCCCTGACCCCCCCTCAGGTCACCAGCCCCCCCAGATCCCTAACCCCCCCCTCAGGCCACCAGCCCCCCCCAGATCCCTGACCCCACAGATCCCTGAGCCCCCCAGAGGCCACCGCCCCCCCCAGATCCCTGAGCCCCCCCTCAGGTCACCGGCCCCCCCAGATCCCTGACACCCCCTCAGGCTACCGCCCCCCCCAGATCCCTGACCCCCCCTCAGGTCGCCGGCCCCCCCAGATCCCTGACCCCCCCTCAGGCCACCACCCCCCCCAGATCCCTGACCCCCCCTCAGGTCACCAGCCCCCCCAGATCCCTGACCCCCCCCTCAGGCCACCAGCCCCCCCAGATCCCTGACCCCCCCTCAGGTCACCAGCCCCCCCAGATCCCTGAGCCCCCCCTCAGGTCACCGGCCCCCCCAGATCCCTGACCCCCCCTCAGGCCACCACCCCCCCCAGATCCCTGACCCCCCCTCAGGTCACCAGCCCCCCCAGATCCCTAACCCCCCCCTCAGGCCACCAGCCCCCCCCAGATCCCTGACCCCACAGATCCCTGAGCCCCCCAGAGGCCACCGCCCCCCCCAGATCCCTGAGCCCCCCCTCAGGTCACCGGCCCCCCCAGATCCCTGACACCCCCTCAGGCCACCGCCCCCCCAGATCCCTCAGCCCCCCTCAGGCCACCGCCCCCCCAGATCCCTGACCCCCCCCTCAGACCACCACCCCCCCCAGATCCCTGACCCCACCTCAGGCTACCGCCCCCCCCAGATCCCTGACCCCCCCTCAGGTCGCCGGCCCCCCCAGATCCCTGACCCCCCCTCAGGCCACCAGCCCCCCCCAGATCCCTGACCCCCCCTCAGGTCACGGGCCCCCCCAGATCCCTGACACCCCCTCAGGCCACCAGCCCCCCCCAGATCCCTGAGCCCCCCAGAGGCCACCGCCCCCCCAGATCCCTGACCCCCCCTCAGGTCACGGGCCCCCCCAGATCCCTGACCCCCCCCTCAGGCCACCGGCCTCTCAAGCCCGTTCCCGCCCCGCTCCGGGGGAGGGAGGGGGGAAGAGAAGGGGCGGGGCCACCCCCGGCCCCGCCCCTGACTCCCTCCTCCCCGCGCCTGCGCAGCCCCTCCCACCCAGCCCCTCTCCCATACGTCACCCTCCCGCCGCGCTCCCCTATTGGCTCCTACCGGCGCGCTCCACGTGACTCGCACACACACAGGGCCCCGCCCCGCCCGCCTCGCGCACGGCCGCGCGCCCCCCGCCGGCGGCGGCCCCGCCCCCCGCGCTGCAGTCTCGCGCCCCGCCGCACCGCGCACCCGCACCGCGTCCCCGCACCGCGGCCTAGGCCTCGGCCCCGGCCCCGGCCCCGGCCCGGGCCCCGCGCCCCGGGAAGCACCGCCCCCCCTCCCCCCCCCGCCCCACCGGTAGGTAACGGCGCTGCCCTCCCATCCCCCGCCGGCTGAGGCGGGACGGGGGGCGGGGACGGGCGGAGGGGCCGCGGGGGAGGGCGGGTAGGCCCGAGTGCGGGGGGGGCGGAGGTGCGTGCGTGCGTGTGTGTGTGTGTGTGTGTGTGTGTGTGTGTGTGTGTGTGTGTGCGCGCGCGCGGGGGGTGGGGGGGTGGGGGTGACCCGGCCCCCTTCCCTCCTCCTCCTCCCTCCCTCCCTCCCTGCGCGGCCCATTGTGCTGTGGAGACAAAATGGCGGCGGGCGGCCGTTGGGCCGGGGGTGAGTGGGGGGGGGGGCCTCGGAATTGGGGAGGGGGGCCCCGCACCCCCTTCACCCCCAGCACCCCGCACCACTCCCCTCCGCCGTCCCCCCCCCGTCACGCCGTGTGTGTGTGGGTGGGGGGGGGGGTCGTGGGTGGGGGGGGGTCGTGCCGTGCTCCCCCCCCCCCCCCCCCATTTCCCGCCGCTTTGTTCTCGCCGCTTTTGCAAATGGCGGCAGCGGCTCGCCCGCCCCTTCGCCCCCCTCCCCGCACCCCCCCGCCCCGGGCCCTCGGTTCCCCCCGCCCCACGCGTGGGGACGGGCCGTGCTGCCCGGGCCGGGCGGGGAGGAGGGGAAAGGGGGTCCTGGGTGATGGGAGGGGTTCTTTCCCCACCCCGCCGGGGACATAGTGAGTGATGAGGGGGTCCCTTCCCCACCCACCCACTCACACCGCCAAGGGAAAGTGGGTGATGGGGAGGGTCCCTTCCAGACACTGCTGAGGGAAAAGTGGGTCCTGGGTGATTTGGGGGGGGTCCCTTCCCCACCCATCTCACCAAAGGAAAAGTGGGTGATGGGAGTGGTCCCTGCCCCATCCACCCCACCAAGGGAAAGTGGGTGGTGGGGGGATCCCTTCCCTACCTCATTTGCCACGCTTCTGGGGGAAAAGTGGATTCTGGGTGATGGGGGGGGGGTCCCTTCCCCACCCACCCCGCCGGGGGAAGCAGCAGCTCCCCGGGGCCCGCCAGCTTTTGGCGGTGCTGGGAGGTGGGTGCGCATGGGGTGGGGGGCAGGGGTGGGGTGGAAACGCCCCTTTTGGTGCGATTTAAGCCCCCATCTCCCCCCCTCTTACAACAGGACCGCACTCTCCCGCCCTAAACTTCGCTGTCCAGGGCTTTATCCGTGCGCTCCCATCGCTCCCTTGTTCTCCTCCATCCCGGTCCTTGCAGCCGCTCGGTTTCTGGATTGGGAGGGGAAAAGCAAATCCCTCCTTACGTGTCGCTGCCGCTTCGCAGGAGCCGATGGCTTTTGTTTGCCGTTGCCGGGTCGGGCAGGTAGCCTTGTGGTGGGGGCAGAGGCTGCAGGCATCCCGTGGCCTGGGGCAGCTTTGCGCAGACAAAACCTGAAGGCTTTGCGCTCCTCCGAGCATCCTCAGGTACGACAGGCCAAAAACACAGCTTAAAAATGCCAAATCCTTCCTTAAAACATAAAAGCTTTCCCAAATGAAACACGCTTCTTCACCTGCCTTGAACTTACCCGCGATCTGGGGCAAAAGTCTCAAACTTTTGCATCGTTTATCTTTTTTTTTTCTCCTCCGCCCCCCAACAAACGCTGCGGAGAGTCGGCTCCTTCCGTCGGAAGACTCGAATCGAGTGGAAAGTTTGTTGGTGAAATCAAGCTGGTAGTGGAAATCGTAGGAGGGAGAGAGCAGAGCAGGCGAGGCCAAAAACGAGGGTGGAATTTCAAACTTTCTTCTTTTTCCTCAAATTTTCAGGAGGCTCAGCATCAAGAGCCGTGTCAGGAACTGGGTGTTATCGAGCACCTTCATGTTTTTACCTTGTTCTGTGGGTTTTTTTCCCCCCCAAGAGGCGTGAATCCCACGACGCCGCAGCCTCAGCTCCTGGGCTCTCCCTGGGAGCAAACGTCGGTGATTCTGAGAAGAGCGATAGCGCCCGCCTTTAGAAATCCCAGGAAACGGGACTCTCCTTTTTCGGGCTGTTGTAGTAGTTTCTGGCTGTAGGAACATGCGCTGCTTGGTCAGATTTCAGCTCGTTTCTTGGAGGAAATTAAGGGAGCTTTAAGGAAAATAGCTGCTTACTGAGCGTATGAGTTCTTTGGGGTCGTGTGGAAGGAGCAGCGTTGCAGGAGGCTGGCGCCCACAAACGTGGGAGGATGCCTTCGGGGTGCCTGCAGGTGGCTGGGGAATAATTCCACCTGGTCAGCTGGGTTTAATTACAATTAGATCCAGATTTGTAACGACACCAAAGCCGTCCTGCCCGTAAATATTTGCAGGATTGGGATTGGGGGGGTATTTCTGTGTCGTAGAATCCGAGCCCGTGCAGCGACAGCGGCTCGAGGAGACGAGTTTTCCGTGATATTTTTTCACCCTGGAAAACTCTCCGGGTCGTGATCCCTGACTCCATAGAACAGGTGGCGCAGCGGGGCCCTGATTTCGTGTGGTTTTATAGAGGTACAATGGCGTTACTCTAGCAAAGCGCTAAGTATTTGGGCAGTTAATTATTTGTTCTCTTTTTAATTACCATTCCAGTATCTCGGACGATTTCTACTTCAGATCAGGCGGGCTGACTTGCGGTTTGTGACAGGTGAAAGGCTGGGTTTGTGAGCCGTGCGTACGGGGCAGGTTCCAGTGGGGGGAAAGAAAGCCAAGGGGAGCTTCGGTCTGGTTTAATTTTGAGTGAAACCCGTTCAAAATGGAAGGACTCCCAGGGAAGTGGGGTTTGGTTGCGAGCTCTGGAATATTTGAGGTGCTGTTTTTGGAAAGCCTGAGTTACCGGGCGGTTTTGATGCGTGCTCCGCTGTAAAACGAAGTGAAACGGCTGGTGGACGCGGATGACCATGACCTTCATCATCTTCAGGCGCTGAGGCTCTTCCTTTGCCTCGCCCGCGCTTTTTGAGCGGCGCTTAACAATTCTCGGAGTTACCGCGAAACCTCGGGTGGTTGCAGGAGCGGGGTTGCGCTTACGGGTAAATCAGGAGTTTTGTTACAGATATTTGGTCAAATTAATGTCGGTGAACGACGCGACCGCGGATTCTCGCGCCCGTCGCGTGGGAAACGACGTTACTGACGCCGAAGAGCCGATCCCAGCAGGTGCGAGGAGGCGTTTTGATGTCCTTGCCGGCAGGCCGCTCGCATCCGAAGGGGCTCTGGGGAAGCTGCCTTCCCCCGCGGGGCAGGAGTCGCTCCTGCAGGACACAAATGTGTCTCCGCTCGAAGGCCCCTTGGCTAAAACAGGGCAACAAAGCGCTTGAAGCTTGACAAAAGAAGCTTGCTGCCCCAGCCGGGGATCGGGCTGCGGGAGCGGGCTGGTTCCCTTCGGAAACAAGCTGTTGTGATTTTGGCTTTATCCGTTGGGTTTGAGAAGTTGCGAAAACCAGATTTCCTGGTGTAAATTTATACCGTTTCCCCCCCGATAAAGTACGTGAAGAGACACGATGCATCTACCGAACTTGTCTCGTGTCGATCCTGATTCAAAGCGTGGCCGTAAAATGAATTTTGGGGTAAAAAGCAAAATGGCAGAGAGATTTTTGTTTTTTACAAATTGTTGCGTCCAAGCAGCGTGAGCAAAAGCTATTGCCTCGCTCGGCCACCAGGCGACGGCACCCTGGTTCTTTACCTCGTGGAACTGTAGGCTGAGAATCTTCCCGGCGCGTACCGGGGAGCGCTTTGCCTTCCGTGCGCTTTGTCTGAGAGCCACGAGCGGGAGCTTTGGACAAAAACTGGCTTTAATGGGAAAGGAGCCAAAATAATGCGCTTACGGCCGCGAACGAGACGTTGGAGGGAAAATCAAGCGGCCTGGGGTGTCTTTTTGCTTCTTGGGGGGGGTTGTCTTGTGCGGCGCGCTTGGCCGTCGCTCCGCGGCCGAGCGGGTGGTAAAACCGAGCGGTTGATCGTGGAGTCGTTAAAGGTCGGTGAAGGCCTCCAAGATCGAGTCCAACCGCCAACGCCAAGCTTTGCGGGCGGTTCTGCGCGCGTTGGGGCGACGGCCGCGCGACGAACCTGGCCGCGGTCGTTACCGTGGGCCCTACCCAGGTCTTAAGATCGTGAGTCGTGGAAAGCCGGGCTTTCGCTAACGAGTTCACGGGCTCATTTCCATTATCGCTTCAATTATTGGCGCCGGTTGCTCCCGTTCCTGCCTACCCTCAGCCGGTGGGGACGGACCGTCCCGCCAGCCTCGCTAACTGGTTTTCTGTCGCTTTCAGATTACAGAAGAGCGTGGTACCGGTACGTTTTTTTGGGGGGAAGAATCTAAATAAGCACATTTTGACCACTTGGGCAGACAGTCAAAAGCAAAAATGGTAAGGATCGGGAGGTTTTGGACCTGTAAGCGAAACACCCGTGTTTCGGCTCTCGCTAAAACTCTTCCAAAATCCCTTTTCAGCGACCAATGCGTATCTTTGTGAACGACGACCGCCACGTGATGGCCAAACACTCGGCCGTTTACCCGACGCAGGAGGAGCTGGAGGCGGTTCAGAATATGGTGTCCCACACAGAGCGAGCGCTCAAAGCCGTGTCCGACTGGATCGACGAGCAGGAAAAAGTCAGTGGGGAGCAGCCAGAGACGGAGTCCATGGAGACGGCGGCCGACGAGGAAAACAAGGAAGGAGGGTAAGGACCATCCTGGAAAGGGCGCTGTGGGAATTGGCACCACCGTCTGTCTTAGACGAGCAAAAATCGCCTCGCTGAGGTCGGGAAGGTTGTTTTCCCTGCCTGTGGAGTTAAGAGGGATTAACTAACCTGGGGTTGAAGCCACTTTTCCCCGTACGGGTGCGGTAAATCCTGGGGCGGGGGGTCGCGGGTCGTATTTAATCTTTGCAGGGACCTGTCCCTTGGCCGGGGCGGAGCGCTGGCGCGTTTCGGGGCCGTCGTGACGGTGCCCCGCGTGTTTGCAGGGATCAGAAGGCGGCAGAGCAGCTGACCAGGACCCTGCGCGGCGTGATGCGCGTAGGGCTCGTAGCGAAGGGCCTGTTGCTGAAGGGGGACCTGGACCTCGAGCTCGTTCTCTTGTGCAAAGATAAACCCACCACGGATCTCCTGGAGAAGGTGGCCGACAACCTGGGAGTACAGCTTGCTGTGAGTAAAAACTTTCGGTGTTTGCACGCCCTTGTCGCAGAAGGAGCGAAATAGATTTTAAGTGGCTAAAAAGTGTGGTTCGACCCCCGTTTTCTGGCCTGGAAAAGGGAATTTCCGTAGACGTGTAGCGTTATTGTGGAATCGCCTTGTTAAATGAGCTTCTCCCCGCGAAGTTTTGTTCCTAGGCCTCGTTCTCCGTTGGAAAAGGGCGTTGCAAATCGCTCGGCGACGAACGAGGCCATCGCTAAGCGGTGAAATTTTATTGCAGGCTATTACTGAGGACAAATACGAAATAATCCAGTCGGTTGGTGACGCCGCGATCGTAATTAAGAACACAAAAGAGCCGCCGCTGACGCTGACCATCCACTTGACGTCGCCCGTAGTCAGAGAAGAAATGGAAAAACAGTTAGCTGGAGGTATGGAAGACCGAAACCGGCCGACAGGCGGTTGGAAACCCGTACGTTTCCGTTGCTAATTCACTGGGAAAGCGTGCTCTTCAGTTTCAGCCGGAGCGGCGCCGACTGGTGTTTTGGGCTTTTTTTTTTTTTTGATTTATTTTTGTTTTATTATTTTTTGATTCAAAAATTCCGTAAGACGACACCGACCTCACGAGATCCCGGTCACGGTGTGTTCGGACTGAGCTTCCGAAACTGAGTAGCACCTTTCAGATGGGATTTTGCCTTTTTTTTTTTTTTTTTTTTTTAAATTTATTTTATCTTTTTTTATTTTTATCTTTACTTGGGCCTTTGGTTCACTAATCTGTCATCTTGTATTAATCTTGGTTGGTACCTCGCCATGTAAGTGGCCTGCGGAGTGACATAAAAATATAAACTGGATGCGTTTTAAAAAAAAAAAAAGGAAGAATCTCGAAGGCTTCTTGTTAAATGACTTTGCATGTACATGAGATCGGATGTTCCACGCAGTTTGTGTTGCAGCAAGAATGACGGGTGCTCTGGGCCGCCTCGATTGGCTGTTTCATCAGCTAAAGTTCAGAATTTCCGGCAAGCGAGGCAGAGTTTTGGATAAAGTTAGCTTCTCCGTTTGCTCTCGAATTCCCTTTGGAATACGAATTCGCAGGCGGTTCTTCCTTCGCGCTTGAATTACGATGGGTTCGGCGGCGCTGGCGCGGCGGCGGGCTTCCAGCGCTCGCTCCGTGCGCTAGCCTTATCTAAAACCCTGGTCTTGAGAAACTTTGAGCTTCTATTTTTCAAACCGTCTCTTCAGTTTTGCTGCAGCACAGACTGTGGAAAATATCTTTGTGCTCTATTGACTGTCTTTTGGTTTTGATATCTGACCTCGTCTACCAAGCCTTCTAGTTTGTCAATTTTAGGGACGCTGGACCTTTGACCAACAGGACGCTCTCTGTCACGGGTTGGGGCCAGGGCAGTCAAGCCTTATGGGCGGAGGGGGTTCCCTCGATCCTCGCAAAGCCTTTTTCCCCCCCCGCACTCGTCCGCTAAAGCGACGCTCTGCACCGCAGAGCGGCGGGGGGTTTATTTTAAATTTCCCTTTGGTCACCTCTTACCGGCCTCGTACGCTGCCGCCTCGTTGGAGTCCTAAAGGATTCCCGTCCTCTCCCAGCGAGCCTCACGCCCCGTCTCCTCGCAGGATAGATTTCTCCCCGTCCCGGTCAATTGAGCTTCCCGTCCCCCTCTCTGCAGTTGTAAGTCGTAAGCAAGGCCGTTGGGCGAGCGCACTGCAGACCATCCTTCCAGGTGCGGGGTCTAGATCAGGATCTTTTGGGAGCCTCAGCTGCCCGTTAGGAAGCTGCCTCATCCCCTCTCCGCCTGACAGAACCCCCTTGGTCAAACTGTGCCTTGTCTTCTTATTCCATCCACGAATAGAAACGCTATCAGTCAACGACTCCCCGGACGTTCTGGACAGGCAGAAATGCCTTGCTGCCTTGGCGTCACTGCGACACGCCAAGTGGTTCCAGGTTTGCATTTTGTTCTTATATTTGTCTTTAAGTAGAAAAAATTTGTAAAGTCTTAAGGGGCTAACTACTTGTTTTTTGGTTTTTTTTTTTTGTTTTTTTTTCTGTGTTTTATTTTTTTGGTTTTTTTATTTAAAATTAACGTCGGATGGTAGTTAGACGTGCTGAACTTAGCGCCTGTCAGCGGCACAGTTGCTAAAGAGGCACTTAAGCGAATTAAACGTGCGGAAGGAACCTTTTTTAAAGCGTAGATGCCTAGCTGCTGCTTTGTGTTAAGAGTAACGTTGCCTTTGCGCCCGACCGTTCTGAGCTATAAAGACGGTAACGCGAAAAATACCGTTTACCCTTGACAAAGTAGCACCGCAAAGATGAATGTCTGCCAGCGAGCAGTTCTGGTGTTTTTATTGAATGCGTGTCTGCTTCTGATTCTTGCTCCAGGCCAGGGCGAACGGGCTGAAGTCGTGCGTCATAGTGATACGAGTGCTGCGGGATCTGTGTACTCGGGTTCCCACCTGGGCGCCGCTGAGAGGATGGGTAATCTTCCTTTTGTTCTCGCCTCCCTTCGGGTCTCGCTAGCGCCGCTCCAAATGGCCGCCCGGCTCTCTGCAGTCCGCCCGCCTTCCCGTTTCACGAGCGAGCTTTCCCGTAGCGCGGGCGAAGCTTCCGCCCTCGACGGCCGCCTAGCGAACGTCCGCGGCGTGAATCGTTGGGTCGTCGGCGCCCGGCCGTGCCCCCCGCAGCCCGAGGGCCCGCCTTCGCTCCTCTCACTTTCCCAAACTGTCTTTCAGCCTCTAGAGCTGCTGTGCGAGAAATCTATCGGAACCGCCAACAGACCCATGGGCGCTGGCGAGGCTCTGAGGAGAGTTCTTGAATGCCTCGCCTCGGGAATCGTTATGCCAGGTTAGGTGGTTCTCTGCATTTACATTTCAAAGCGAAGCCGAAACGCGGTCGGAGCTTCGAGGCGCGGTTCCGTTTCCCTCGTTATACGTGCGGGCAGCTTAGATTCGCAGCTCAGGAAGCCCCCGGCGTACACGGGTACTACCGTACCTTGCCGTTCCTTAGGGCACGTGTGTTCAGAGCTACGGACCCATGGCCTTAAACCCCGCCCCGTAGAGAGAGGTACCAGTTTCTACGAGCGTTAAAACCGATCCCCCGAGTGGTCGTGACCAGCTTCGCCGCTAATTGTACGTGTTTAAAGAAAAAAAAAAAAAAAAAAAATATAGCCCAGGCGAGTTTCAGAATGTTGGACGTTGGATGGATCATGTCGGTCCGTGTTCTTCGAGAGATGAGTGTTGATTGATGCCAAGGGAATACTTAGTTTAGTTTCTTTAGAAAACACCAGGATAATTCTCTGCATATCTTCCTTGTTTCCTGCCTTCAGATGGTTCTGGTATTTATGATCCTTGTGAAAAAGAAGCCACTGATGCTATTGGGCATCTAGACAGACAACAAAGGGAAGATATCACACAGAGTGCTCAGGTATAGTTTTGACTACAGATGTTACGGAAACTTAATCAGTTCGACTGACTCTGAACTTCCATATTGGTTAATGGTAGTATAGTAACCTCACGGAGGTCGGTGTTAACTTTTTTTAATATCTAGTCGAGTAAAAGAAATACAAATGGCCCCCACACCGATGAGGGATTTGTAGCTCGGCCCACCAGAAGCAAAGTATCAGGTTTTTTAAATAGCGACTTGGCTACCATGACCCGTATTTTGGCTTGAACCTCAAAAAAACCCCAAAAATTCAGAGAGTCCTATTTAAACCGATGAGGATTTCTGTGTAGGGGTGGGTAGAATGTTCCTGTCTGAAACTGTGCAGGGAGCGGAGATCGGCGTGGCCGCCCGCGCCTCCCAGTAACGCACGTTTCGTCCTTCTAGCACGCTCTGAGACTCGCTGCTTTTGGCCAGCTTCACAAAGTCTTGGGGATGGATCCCCTGCCTTCCAAAATGCCCAAGAAACCAAAGAACGAGAACCCCGTTGACTACACTGGTAGGTACTCGGCGGAAAACCAACCCGAACCCAGGTCGCGTTTCCGAGGCTGGGGACGGGATCGCTGAGGGGGCTTGGTTTTGTTCCCCTCCCTACAGTCCAGATTCCTCCCAGTACGACGTACGCCGTCACCCCGATGAAGCGTCCGATGGAGGAGGACGGAGAGGAGAAATCTCCCAGCAAAAAGAAAAAGAAGATTCAGAAAAAAGGTATTGAGTTAACAAGAGGTAGGTACAAACGGCCTCCCGGGAGCTGTTCTCAGGCCGCGGCGGGGGGAAGAGCTCTTGCGAGGGTCCGGTCTCGGGCAGCGCCGTAAAATAGGGGTTACGGGGCAGGGGAATTCTCAAACCTTAATGCTGGAAGATATATATATATATTTTGTTTTTTCACTCGGTATAACTTAAACCCTCACAAGGAGGAAAGCGCGGATCGGAGCTTGTCTGAAATCACTTGTGCTGCTTCGAAAGGAACGACAAACATCCGCAAACTTTTGGGTTGTGTCTTTTTTTTTTTTTTCCTCTATCCAGAGGAAAAACTCGAACCTCCCCAGGCCATGAACGCGCTGATGAAACTAAACCAGCTCAAACCCGGCCTCCAGTACAAACTCGTCTCTCAGACCGGTCCTGTTCACGCTCCTATCTTTACAATGTCGGTGGAAATCGACGGCAGCACCTTTGAGGCCTCGGGACCTTCCAAAAAGACGGCCAAATTGCACGTGGCGGTGAAGGTAGGAGCCGCGTGCCTGAATTCCCGCCGGAGGGCTCCCGTGGCTGGGGGGCGGTCGGGTCGCCGGTCTCTCCGAGTCGAAAAGGGCCCCCGGATTTGATGGCGATGACGGTCGTGACGACAACCCTGTGTGGAAAAATGTCGCCAAGCCTTCGGGGCAGGCGGGAGGGAAGTTGAACGCCGAGGCGGCGCCGTCCCTTGTGCCGGGGATGTCTTGAGGGCAGGGGATTTCGTGCCCGCGGGATGTGGGGAGCGCCTAGCGCGCGTACGGAATTGGTAACGGGAGTCTGAGCGGCCTTCTGGAGCGTTTCCCCCCCCAAAACGGGTAGGGCGCGCGAGGGCCAGCCGCTCTGAGGTGCGCGCTGCTCAGAAACCTCTTCTCCACCCCAGGTGCTGCAAGACATGGGTTTACCCACGGGAGTGGAAGGCAAAGAGGCTGGCAAAGGAGACGAATCGGCAGAGGAAACGGAACAGAAACCTGTCGTCGTCGCTCCTCCTCCTGTAGTAGAAACCGTCTCAACGCCCACGGCTGCTTCTCCTCCTTCAGATCAAACCCCAGAGGTGAGCGCAGGCGAGGGGGCGGAGGGGAAGGGGCCGCTCCGAGTCGTCGGCGCCACGTTGAGGGTCGCTGTCGGAAGCGCCTTTTAGTGCCGGCTCGCTTCAATGGCGCGTCGCTCGCCGCGACCGCGCGATTTGAGAGGTAAAAGCGCCGGGCGACCTTCTCCCGGGCTTATCTTCCTCAGGATCTTGTCCAAATTATGATATTTCGGAAGCGATTTCAGGCGGTTTGGGGTTTTTTCTCGGCGTTTCATTCCCCGCTTCTCTACTTCCAGAATGTGAAACAGCAGGGACCAATTCTGACGAAGCACGGCAAGAATCCCGTGATGGAGCTCAACGAGAAGCGGCGTGGGCTGAAATACGAACTCATTTCGGAAACGGGCGGCAGCCACGACAAGCGCTTTGTCATGGAGGTGAGGTGATTTCGGGTCCCCTCTCCGTGCCGTCCTCCCAGCTCGGATCTCCGCAGCTTCCTAGCCTTAGGAGGGATCTAAAATCTGTTAAATCACGGAAGGGTTTGGGCTGGGGGGGGACCTTTTAACGATCACCTTAGAGAGCCGGGCCGCTGCCGCCGCATCGGCTCGCTCAAAGCCCGTCCTACCTGACCTTGAGCCCTTCCAGCTCCCGGCGTCGTCCGCCGGCGCCGTCAAAGCTGGTTCATTTCCCTGAGCGGCGGCTCCTGTTCCCGCCTGTTCCGCTTACGCGCGGCGGTTTAACCCCTTTCAAAGGTGGAGGTTGACGGGCAGAAATTCCAAGGAGCCGGTTCGAATAAAAAGGTGGCGAAAGCCTACGCCGCTCTGGCCGCGCTGGAGAAGTTGTTTCCGGATGCTCCTGTTGCCATTGAGCAGAACAAGAAGAAGAGAGCCCCGGTGCCGGCTCGGGGAGGACCCAAATTTGCAGTAAAAGTAAGGAAAGTCCCAGATCTGACGACTCTGTTGGGGTAACGAGCGGTTCTCTCCCGCTCGATGGTTTTAATCCCTTCGTGGGCGGGGAAAGAACGCGAGGTGCGGAGGGACGCCGGGAGCTGCGACGGGCCCTCGGGCTCGACGGCGGAAACACCGTCTCGTTTTACAGAAACCAGCCTCGGTTTGGGGGAGATGGCCCTTATTTGGTGCCCGCCCCCACTGATTTTGGCGTAGCCCCTCTTCCCTCGAGGCAGAGGGAGCTCCTAGAGCTCCCGGGGTCCTTCCGGGGGGCTCCTTTTCCCCTCGGCGGCGCGGCGGGTGCGGTTCGGAGGCCCGGGGCCGGCTAACGGCTCTCCCTCCCTTCCCTCAGCAGCACAACCCCGGTTTCGGAATGGGAGGCCCCATGCACAACGAAGTCCCCCCGCCGCCCAACATGCGCGGCCGCGGGAGAGGCGGCAACATCCGAGGCCGCGGGAGAGGCCGGGGCGGATTCGGCGGCAACCACGGCGGCTACATGAACGCAGGTGAGGCGCCGCCGGCCCCGCGCTGGACGTGCCGCCGCCGAGCCGAGGCGAATCTAATCCCCTCGAGCGGCTTCGGTGGCGCGACGGGGGAGACGCGAGGCCTTCGGCCGCTTCGCTTTCCTTTTATTTCTTATTTTTTAAAACATTTTTTTTCCGCTCCTGATCCAGGCGCTGGGTACGGAAGCTACGGGTACGGAGGGAACTCTGCGACGGCGGGCTATAGTAAGTGGGTTTTTATTTATTTTCACCTTAAATTTTGAAACCGGTGGATCCGCTGGGGGTGCGAAGCTCGGACGGGGTCGCGCCATGCGGCGATGCGCTTAGGCGGGAGCCCTCCCGAGGGCTTCTCTCTCCTTTTTTTTTTTTTTTTTTTTTTAAATGAAAAGTAACGGAAGATGGCTCGCGTACTCGTTCTAAAAGCGCGAACGCGACTGCAGGTGACTTCACGTTTCCTCTAAAACCGTGAATATTTTAAATTTCTCTGCTTTAAGCCACGTGAAGCTATCGGCCACACTTTTGAATGTGATTTTCCTGAAAAGACACAGCGATTGGTCTTGAGAAGAAGCCTTCATTGGGGGGTGACAGGAGCAGAGAAATCTAAAACACGACTTTCAAATGTGGCGCATTTTGCCCTCTTCAAAAGAATTCTAATTTTTTCTCTCTGCTCTGTCTCCCCCTTTTGTAGGTGACTTTTTCACAGACTGCTACGGCTATCATGATTTTGGGTCTTCCTAGAGCATCTAAAAGTATTGCACACAAAAAAAACAGCTTTTTACTCCAATTTTCTCGAACTCCAAAACCCAAAGTGTTCGTGCCGTGTCCCTGTGCTTCACTGGGTTTCTCAACAGTGGCTTTCCACCGCAGCTTGTCTGAAACTCTCTTAGCCTGCAGGACTTAAGACAGTGGCAGTTTTTATCGTGATTTGCCTTTTTGAACCTGGTTGTATCGATGTACGCGACAGGGGGAACCAATTATCCGAGGATGCGGTTTGTGCGCCTCGCACAGATTTCCAAGCCGGCTCCGTTCAGCGTAAAGGCAAAAAAAAGCCCATCTTTGCTTTTTATGGAAAGCATTACTTTATTTTTAAGAAACCGAAGCGTTTTAATCTACCTTTGTCTTAATTTACAGCAGGTTTTGTACAAAATTTGAGCCTTTTAATAAATCCCAGCCGTTGGGTATCACGCGCCTCTCGATATTGGGAAGACGTTCCACCACCTCTGAACCTAGTACAGCCCAGCTTTCTGAGCATGCGAAATGTTGACTTGTACGTGGAATCGTGTGTGCTAAAATTTAATCCTACACCCTTTGTAACACGCCGGTGGATTTAACGCTGAGGGACGTGACTTATTGTGGCTGGTAGCTAGTGTACCTCCGAAGGTATTGTAATTGTGCTTCCGATCCTGAAACAATAAATATCCAGGCACTAGGGGTTAGCGTGAACGCGTAACTCGCGGGGAACGGCACGGATTCGTCCCTTTAACGTGAAAACGGCCTCGCCTGAGCCAAGCATAAAGGGCCTAAAGCCCCGCCGGCCGCCCTGAAAACCCTTCGTCTCCCGCAGAATTAAGCGGCGCCGCAGTGGGGAACCGTGGGGAGGTTTTGCAAGTGGCCGGTCGAGGCCCGAGTCTCTGAACTCCGCGTCTTTTGGCCCTTTGTCCTTGTATTTGGGGGCGGGGGGCGGGTGGTTGTGTTGTTTTCCGAGCTTGTATTTGTGTTCGTCGCCGGTTTTCGCTGCGGAGCCCGCGCTCGTTTCGCTGGCGAGGCTCAGCCGCGGTCGCGTTAACTCGGGGATGAAACCCGCTAAGCGAAAACGAAGCAAAAACCGAAAAAATCTCTGACCTACGAAGCACCGGGGTTAAAAACCAAAAGTCCAGGGCGTTTGGCGGATGCTTAAATTAATAATCGCGACAAAACGCGCCGGATTTTGGGGGGTTTTAGCAAGCTATCGTTGGAGAGAATGACTTTTGACACAAGGGAAGCGGATCCTGGCCTGAGCGAGGTGAAAAGCGGCCGCGTTCCGAGCGCGTACGCGTCGGAGCATCGCCTCGCGCGCTGCAGATGGGCTTTGCTCTGGGGAAAGGCGAGCGTAATCCGATGCCCGTCCAACCTCAACGCCCGCTAAAACCGCGTTCGAGCTTCACGGTTAAATAGGAAGCGTTGGTAGCAAACGGAAATACCGGCTTGGGAAGAGACCAACTCCCAGCGGCCGCAGCTTGAGCTTCCACGGTGCCGGTCATAACGCGGGGAAGCCCCCGCGCTCCAGCCGAAGACGGGGGTTTTAATGGGAGTGAGGGAGCGAGGTGCCTCTCGCACGGCGGAGGAGGTTATTTACGACAGAGCCTCGTTTCTGCGCGACTAAGTCACGATCTTCTGCGGAAGAAGGGAAAAAAAACCCACCCAGAATCTGTGTAGAAAGCTGCCACGGTCATACTAAGCCCAAAGCACGGCGCTACAGTGAAGAAAATGAACTCTCTCCCATCTAAAACCGGGACAAAAGTCTTCCTGCGGCGCAGGGGTGCGGAGAAGTGATGAAACGGTCAAGAAAAATGACGAGCCGGGTGCCTCGAAGAGCCGCGGCCCTTCACGACGCACCGAACCGAGGAACTGAGCTGGGGTTCGGCTTCGCCGCGGCTCGTCCCGGGGCTTTGGAATCGCGGAAACGAAGGACACGAGACTTTACTCTGTCTCCCGTTTAACTCGCTTCTCCCCCACCTCTCCTCCGTCTCAGAGGCGGCGCTGGCGCATCTTTCCCTCTTGCAGCGGCGTGGCTCCCTTCCCCGGGCGTACGCGCCGCCGCTGGTGCAGGGTTTTGGGTCGATCCCAGTGGGTTTTACGCCTCGAAAATAAATCCAGTTTCGATTAGGGCCAGCGTGACCGTGGGGCGAGTCTCACGCTAAGAACGCCCCCGACCTCGACGTGTGGAAACGGGGCAGGAAGAGCTCGGCTGCAGCGCTTGTGATCGATAAAATTAAGCCCAGACTGACTCCTGACTGCGTACAGCGCTGTGGCGGCCCGCCTCGCCGGGGCGATTCGATCCGTTTAGAGGTTTTTTGTGACCTTGGAGCCCCCGTGTAGCTCCCCGATCCCGAGGGAAACAGGAGGAGTCTCTAACTTCCCGCTGGGTCGCCGCGGCTCGCTCGCCGCGTCGGAGCCACCCGCACGCGGCGAGCCCTAATTCCTCGTCACCGGAGCGAGATTCTCCCTCGTTCCCGTGTCTCGGCTGCGGAGACCCAGCGTCGGCTGCCGTCCCCGCCTGAGCCTGACTTGTCTTGAAGGGAGTTTTGGGCACCAGGTTTTGAATCATTGTAGAGCGTCGGAGTACTGTCAGCCGTCGTAACGTGCGTTAAAACCTGTCGTAGCCCCGAGCTTAGCGCGAAACCGCGGGGGGTCGTGCCGGAATTAAAGCTGTGGGGGAAGGGGCTCGGGGGCGGCCCCTGAGATTTCGGGGCGGCGGGACGATGGTACCATGTCGATTCGCATTTCACGGTTCCTTGTCTGCTCGAACGAACGAGGTGTTTCACCCCTCGGCCTCGTGTGCGGTTCCTTAAACCGCCCACCGGCGTTAAGAGCTAAACCGCTCCTAAACCCTTGCCTTCGAGGGTAAAACCCTCAGCCTCTTGCCTTTAAACCAGCGCCTCGTGTGCCTGCCCCCCCCGCCCCAGTGCCGGGGCTCTCGGGGCTGACTCTCTTCTCTCTGTTTAGGCCAGTTCTACAGCAACGGCGGCCACTCCAACTCGGGGAGCGGCGGCGGCGGCGGCGGCGGCTCCTCCGGTTACGGCTCCTACTACCAGGGCGGCGATAACTACAACTCGCCGGTTCCTCCGAAACACGGCGGGAAGAAACAGCAGCACGGAGGACAGCAAAAACCTTCCTACGGCTCGGGGTACCAGTCCCACCAGGGCCAGCAGCAGCAGTCCTACAACCAGAACCAGTACAGCAACTACGGCCCGCCGCAGGGCAAACAGAAAGGCTACAGCCACGGCCAAGGCAACTATTCCTCCTACTCCAATTCCTACAACTCGCCCGGCGGCGGTGGCTCCGATTACAGCTACGAGAGCAAATTCAGTGAGTGCTGGCTTGTCTGGGGGAGTAAAACCGCGAGCTTTGGGAAACGCTCGCTCCGCAGGCGCTCGGTTCCACGCAACGGGGTGGCTTAGTCGGGCCCGCGGCGCCGGGGCGAGGGCGGGCGCTTTCAAACTCCCGGCGGGGAGATTCCGAGCGGAGCCGAGGCGGGAATTCCCGGCGCCGAGGGGGGCGAGTCCCCGGGCCGGGGCGCCCCGAGAGGGGCCGATGCCCCGTGAACGCCGGAGGTGGGGCTGGACGGGGCTCGGGGCAACCCGCGCTCGGGGAAGACGTCCCTGCTCGGGGCAGGGGGCTGGGCTGGGCGAGCTCGAAGGGTCCCGTGTCCCTCCCCCAAACCAATTCCCTGATCTCGGAGGGCTTAAAGCCCTTCGGTTGAGTTGATTTAGTCGGGCGAGACCAGCGACGGGCCAGGAAAGCCGCGGGGGTCTGGTCTCCGGCGGCGCGGGGGTCGGAGGTGGAACTTCACGCCCGGGACTTTGCTTTCCGTGTGGGGCGGGCGAGCGCTGGGGCTCCGCGCGCTCCTCGGCGGGGGTGGCCTGCGCCCCTGCGAGCCCCCGGCGGCCGGGCCGCCTCCTGAAGCCTTCAGCAGCCCGAGGAGGCGGGAGGAGGGACGAGCTCACCTCAAACGCCGGCCCTTTTGGCCGCTGAGAGGAGACCGAGCCCTTTGGCTGGGCGCGGCGAAGGCAGAGCGGCCGCGCTCACCGCGTTCTCCCTTCCAGGTTACGGCGGCAACAGCGGCCGCGGAGGCAATAACTACTCGGGAGGCGCCTCCTACAACACCGGCTCGCACGGTGGCTACGGGGGAGGATCCGGGGGCGGAGGGTCCTCGTACCAAGGTAAGCAAGGTCAGTATACGACGCTTCCCCGTATATTTTTCTACGCCGCGGGTAACACCTTTGCTTCCGCGCCCGCTCCTGCGCGGCAGCGGGTCCCGTGTCGGGCCCAAAAGCCTCGATTCTGCGTTAAAATAGCGTGGTTTTTTATCACGCCGGGACCGTAACCGAGCTTCTCTCTCCCTCATCCCGCCCTCCGCAGGTGGATATTCCTCTCAGTCCAACTACAACTCCCCCGGCTCAGGCCAAAACTACAGCGGCCCCCCCAGCTCCTACCAGGCGTCCCAAGGCGGCTACGGCAGAAACGACCACAGCATGAATTACCAGTACAGATAAAGCCGCCCCTTCCCTCCGCGGGCGCGGAGCTGTCTCACCTCCCGCCCTCGCCCGCCCTTTGAATAGTCAGTTTTATCGCGTCACGGTAAACACGTTAAAAAAAAAAAAAAAAGAAAAGAAAAGGAAAAAAAAAAGAAAGGAAGGAACCGCGCCCCCGTCGCCCCCGTTTCCATGTTGCAGTGCTCTTTGTGATACCGGTCACTCGTGGTCGAGTACCTGTAATTCCATACTTAGCTGTATTTTGGGCATCTCTGTATTTAATGGTTTGTTAGTTGCCATTACGACTTTGTCTAAATAGGAATTATTTTTTTTTTTTTTTTTTTTCCTTTTGAGTTAATACAATTCCCGTATCCTTTTTCTATTTAAAAAAAAAAAACAAAACAAACCAATTGACGTGGACGTGTGAGCGCAGTATGGCTTTAAATAGATAAGGGATATGTCACCCGTTAATGCTTTTTGTGAAGTGAGTTAAACGAGCTTTCTGTATTTTAATGCTTTAGTGTTTCAGTTTTATAAGTGAAGATTTTATTTTAAAAACCAGTGGGAAAAGAGTGGGGGCTGCGTGCCTGAGCCCCTCAGGCCGCGCAGCCGGAGGAAGCTGAATGTAGACGAATAAACACAAAACTCTCGACGCCTGGGGCTCCCGTCGCGTCCTTCCACGGCGCGCGCCGGCCCCCGCCTCCCTCTTAGAAACCCCCTGGACTGAGGATACTCTCCTTTTGAGATTTAAACCCCCCGCCAGGGGCGCTGGGCAGGAGGAGGCGACGGCCCTGCGAGCGGGCGCGGCCCACCGCCGCCTTGGCTAACACCAAATCCTCGCCTTTGCCGGTGGCGAAGCCACCGCGCCGGAGGAGGGCGGCTCCCCCTTCCTGCGCCGCGTGGGGCCAGGGACCCCCGGGCGAGGGGCGTTTTATTTCAGGTGGCGGCTCCCGGTGCCCGCGCGGGAGCGGGGGGCTGCCGAGGTGGGGGTGGGGGGGGCCCACGCCGGGGCCGGGGAAGAGCGTGAGGAGGAGGAAGGAGCGGCGGAGACAACGTGCGCCGAACCCACCCAAACCCCCGCCCCGGGGAGGAGGTGGGGAAAATGGGGAGCGACGCGGAGGAGGAGGAGGAGGAGGGAGGCGGGCTGAAGATTCAGGTTTTATTTCTGATTTGATTGGCAATAAATTAAATTAAGTTCCCCCGCGTCGAGGCCGTCCTGCCCGCGCCGGTGGCCCCGAGCGCTGCCCGCCCCGCCGAGCCCCCCGGGGTGTTCTGCTGAGCCCCGCCGAGGATGAGGATGAGGAGGGGGTGACGGCGCGGCTCCAGTGGGGCTTGGCTCAGCAGAGCCACCGAGGCGCGGTGCCGGCTCCGGGAGAGGCGAGGCAGGGGCGAGGGGACAGGCTGGCGCAAAACAATATAATAATAATAATAATAATAATAAAAATACAGGTGAAGTGGGGTAGCTGGTCCCGCGAGCGAAGCCCTCGGCTCCGGCTGCGCGAACCCACCCGTGGCTCAATTCTGGGGGGCGGGGGGGGGGGGAAAAACCCCCATCCCCGGTGAGACCCGAGGTTTGGAGCCGGCCCCGAGCGGCTGCTCGAGAGCCGGAGACTGGCCAGAAAGTCAGCGGCCGGGCCGACGGCGGCGGCTCCCGGCACGGGGCGGCGGCGCCTCCCGCCGCGGTTACTGGTGACACGTCACCTTCGCCGCCTGGAAGTGGGGCCAGACCGTGAGCAGGTCCTGGGGCTGGTAGTGGTGAACCATCACGAGGCGGGAGAAGTGGCACTTGTCGTACTTGATCCAGTACATACTGAAGGCGCCCCAGGGGCTCCTGGTGACGCTGATGCCCAGCGCGTGCAGGCAGATGCCCATGAAGGAATCCTCCATGTTGATGACGGGCAAAGTTTGGGCGACGTTGTAGATTTTACTGGCCAAATCCCCGGAGAGGACGTAGGCGGGCCCGCCGCAGTAGGGCGGGTACGTGTTGTTGGGGTACACCTCGTAGGGCACGTACCACTTGTAGGCCTTGCTGCGTATCGGCCCCGAGTTGCGGTAGATGTAACCCGTCATGAAGTTCTCCTTGGGGGGCACCAGGAACCGTTCCACCAGGTAGCCCAGGTTGAGGAAGACGTCGTGGTCGGCCTTCACCACGTAGCTGGCGTTGGGGCAGTGCTTGCTCACCCACTCCATGCCCATCAGCGTCTTCAACGTCAGGTTGTTGTAGGTGTCCAAGAAGTCTTGCTGGAGGATGTCGTGGTGGAGGAGGCTCTCCTCCTCCAGCACCGATGCCAGCGCCTGCCCGAACACCGGGTGGACGCCGACGAGGAAGAGGCGGAGCATGGAGATCCCCGGCACCGAGCTCTCGTTGCCCCAGGTTTGCCGGATGGCGTCCCTGGCACGTATGTCCCCCGGCTCCGTCACCACCAGCAGCACCAGGAAGGGCGTCTCGTTCCGGCACTTGTCGGGCTCGTTGAGGAGGAAGCGGTAGGGGTAGGGGTAGGGGGGGCTGCAGCGGGTGCCGGGTGGGGGCCGGCTTGGCCGGGGTTTCGCCTCCCCGGTGGGGCACCCCCTGCTGCCGCTCGGCGGCGCCTCGGCGGGACAGGTCGGGGGCGGCGGTGATGGGTTCCTCGATGTAGCGCTGCACCCGCAGCCCCAGCAGCGCCAGCACCAACACGATGGGCAGCAGCAGCAGGCGCAGGCTCAGCTGGCACTTCATGGCTCCCGGTGCCTTCTGGGGGGGGGAGACGCGGCGCCTCAGAGCGACGGCGGGCCCACCCAGCCGCTCCCCCGGCGCCCACCCAGCCGCTCCCCCGGCGCCCACCCAGCCGCTCGCCCGGTGCCCACCCAGCCGCTCCCCCGGCGCCCACCCAGCCGCTCGCCCGGCGCCAACCCAGCCGCTCCCCCGGCGCCCACCCAGCCGCTCGCCCGGCGCCCACCCAGCCGCTCCCTTGGCGCCCACCCAGCCGCTCGCCCGGCACCCACCCAGCTGCTCCCCCAGCGCCCACCCAGCCGCTCGCCCGGCACCCACCCAGCCGCTCCCCCGGCGCCCACCCAGCCGCTCGCCCGGCGCCCACCCAGCCGCTCCCCAGGCGCCCACCCAGCCGCTCCCCCGGCGCCCACCCAGCCGCTCGCCCGGCGCCCACCCAGCCGCTCCCCCGGCGCCCACCCAGCCGCTCGCCCGGCACCCACCCAGCTGCTCCCCCAGCGCCCACCCAGCCGCTCGCCCGGCACCCACCCAGCCGCTCCCCCGGCGCCCACCCAGCCGCTCGCCCGGCGCCAACCCAGCCGCTCCCTCGGCGCCCACCCAGCCGCTCCCTTAGCACCCACCCAGCCGCTCGCCCGGCACCCACCCACTTGCTCAGCACCCACCCAGCAAAACCCACTCCCTCAGCACCCACCCACCCACTTGCTCTGTGCCCACCCACCCAGTCGGCACCCAGCCGCCCACCCTGCGCCCACCCAGCCACCTGCCCCACATGCTGGGGCCCCTCCAGCCCCACACCCGCCAGCCGCTGCACTGCAGGGGCTCGCGGTGGCACCGGCTGCGGCCGGGCCGAGCTGGGGGGGTCCGCACCGGGCGCCCCCAGCCCCGTCGGTGCCCCCTCACCCACCCTGGTGCGGCCGGAGCCCCCCCCCCGGTGCAGCCACAGCGGGGCTGGGCACTGATAAGGGGTGTCGGGTGCGATAAGGGAGGGACCGCGAAGGCGTCACACACCCCCCACACACCCCCCTCCCCCGTGGGGCCGGAGCGGGGACCCCGGGTGCTGCTGCCGGGACCCTGGCCCGGGGAGGGTCCTCACCTCGGGTGGGCTCGATGCCGTGGGGAGCGGCCCGGGAGGGACGATGGGACAGGATGGGGGGGCACAGAGGGGTCGGGGGGACCCCCAGGGAGGGGGCTGGGGGGGGTCAGAGTGAAATGGGGGGGCCCGAGGGTGCAGAGAGGGGCGGGGGGAGCTCTGGAGTGCAGAGAGGGGTTCAAAGGGGGGCAGAGAAGGGTTGGGGGGCAGAGAGGGGTCCCGGTGGATCAGGGGATGGAAAGAGGTGCTTGGAAGGGAGATCCGGGGGGGACACACAGGGGTCTGGGGGGCAGAGAGGGACTGGGATTTTCTCAGGGGTGCAGAGAGGGGTCGGGGGGGACGGGGGGAGCAGAGAGGGGTCAGGGGAGATTTGGGGTGCAGAAAGGGGTCGGGGGGGGCAGAGAGGGGTCTCGGCCCCGGGAGCAGCTCTGGAGAAGAAGCTGCGCTCAGTCCCGGGGCCGGGGGGGTCGGGGGGTCCCGGGGAGCTCGGGGGGGTCCCGGGGCCGGGGGGGTCGGGGGGTCCCGGGGGGGGTCGGGGGGGTCCCGGAGCCGGGGGGGTCGGGGGGTCCCGGGGGGCTCGGGGGGTCCCGGGGCCGGGGGGTTCGGGGGGGTCCCGGGGCCGGGGGGGTCGGGGGCTCCCGGGGAGCTCGGGGGGTCCCGGGGTCGGGGGAGTCGGGGGGTCCCGGGGAGCTCGGGGGGTCCCGGGGAGCTCGGGGGGGTCCCGGAGCCGGGGGGTCGAGGGGTCCCGGGGCCGGGGGGATCGGTGGGTCCCGGGGGGCTCGGGGGGTGCCGGAGCCGGGAGAGTGTCGGTGCGGAGCTGCCCGCAGCCCCCGGGGGGTCCCAGAGCAGCCCCCCCCACGCGCCCAGCCACCCCGGGCACCCCAGCCAGTTAAACCAGTAAAACCAGTTGGGGGTCCTGCAGCCTGGCCCCGCCCGGTGGGAGTCGCAGGGGTCCCGGGGCCAAGAGCCTGGCTCTGCCCAGTTCCCCCAGTTCACCCCACGGTGCAGCTCCCAGCTCTGCCCAGTTCCCCCAGTTCACCCCACGGCGCAGCTCCCAGCTCTGCCCAGTTCCCCCAGTTCACCCCACGGCGCAGCTCCCAGCTCTGCCCAGTTCCCCCAGTTCACCCCACGGCGCAGCTCCCAGCTCTGCCCAGTTCCCCCAGTTCCCCTCGGGTGCAGCTCCCAGTTCCCCCAGTTCCCCCAGTTCACCCCACGGCGCAGCTCCCAGCTCTGCCCAGTTACCCCAGTTTACCCCACGGCGCAGCTCCCAGCTCTGCCCAGTTCCCCCAGTTCACCCCACGGCGCAGCTCCCAGCTCTGCCCAGTTCCCCCAGTTCCCCTCGGGTGCAGCTCCCAGTTCCCCCAGTTCCCCCAGTTCACCCCACGGCGCAGCTCCCAGCTCTGCCCAGTTCCCCCAGTTCACCCCACGGCGCAGCTCCCAGCTCTGCCCAGTTCCCCCAGTTCACCCCACGGCGCAGCTCCCAGCTCTGCCCAGTTCCCCCAGTTCCCCTCGGGTGCAGCTCCCAGTTACCCCAGTTTACCCCACGGCGCAGCTCCCAGCTCTGCCCAGTTCCCCCAGTTCACCCCACGGCGCAGCTCCCAGCTCTGCCCAGTTCCCCCAGTTCCCCTCGGGTGCAGCTCCCAGTTCCCCCAGTTCCCCCAGTTCACCTCGGGTGCAGCTCCCAGTTCCCCCGGTTCCCCCAGTTCACCCCACGGCGCAGCTCCCAGCTCTGCCCGGTTCCCCCAGGTCGCGGCAGGTTATAGGTCCCGGCCCTGCCCAGTTTCCCAGTGACCTCTGGGCGAACCTCCTGGCCCTGCCCAGTTCCCCCAGTTCAGCTGCGGGTGCAGCTCCCGGCCCTGCCCTGTTGACTCGGCCCACCCGCGGGTGCAGCTCCCGGCCCTTCCCGGGGCTCGCAGGGTGCAGCGCTCGGCCCTGCCCAGTCCCTCCCAGTTATCCCCTGGATCCGCAGCGCTCCACCTTTCCCAGTCCCTCCCAGTTATCCCCTGGATCTGCAGCGCTCCACCTTTCCCAGTCCATCCCAGTTATCCCCCGGATCCGCAGCGCTCGGCCCTGCCCAGTCCCTCCCAGTTATCCCCTGGATCCGCAGTGCTCCACCTTTCCCAGTCCCTCCCAGTTATCCCCTGGATCCGCAGCGCTCCACCTTTCCCAGTCCATCCCAGTTATCCCCTGGATCCGCAGCGCTCCACCTTTCCCAGTCCCTCCCAGTTATCCCCCGGATCCGCAGCGCTCCACCTTTCCCAGTCCATCCCAGTTATCCCCTGGATCCGCAGTGCTCCACCTTTCCCAGTCCATCCCAGTGCCCGCCCAGTTGGGCACTCAGGCGATCCTGGTTTCCACGGGTGCTGCTCCCCTCCCTGCCCGATTCTCCTGCGACCCCTCTCCGCAGCTCCCAGCCCTTCCCAGGGGCTCCCAGTGGCTCCCAGTGGCTCCCAGCCCTTCCCAGTGGCTCCTAGTGGCTCCCAGTGGCTCCCAGCCCTTCCCAGTGGCTCCCAGTGGCTCCCAGTGGCTCCCAGCGCCGCTCACCCGCCCGTCGGTGCCTGGCGGCTCCCAGCACCTCCGCGGGCGCTGACGTAGCCCCGCCACCGCACCCCATGGACAAACTTCCTCCCCGCGGCCCCCCCGGCCGCGCGCCCCGCCTGACCCTGGGGGGCTGGGGCTGGGGGTCCCGACCCCCCAAAGCGCCGCGGGGCTGCCACGAGGGGCGCGGCCCAAATTTGGGGGCTTTCAGCTGAAAAGAGCGTCTGTGGGGGCAGGTGTCAAAGCTCCCGGACACCCCCCGGCCGAGCCCTGGGACCCCCAGCAGGGACCCCCCCACGGCCGAGCCCTGGGACCCCCAGCAGGGACCCCCACGGCCAAGCTCCGGGACCCCCAACAGGGACCCTCCCCACAGCCGAGCCCTGGGACCCCCAGCAGGGACCCTCCCCGCAGCCGAGCTCCAGGACCCCCAGCAGGGACCCTCCCCACAGCCGAGCTCTGGGACCCCCAACAGGGACCCTCCCCGCAGCCGAGCTCCAGGACCCCCAGCAGGGACCCCCCCCGGCCGAGCTCCGGGACCCCCAACAGGGACCCCCACAGCCGAGCTCCGGGACCCCCAACAGGGACCCCCCCCTGGCCGAGCTCCGGGACCCCCAACAGGGACCCTCCCCACAGCCGAGCTCCGGGACCCCCAGCAGGGACCCCCACGGCCAAGCTCCGGGACCCCCAACAGGGACCCTCCCCACAGCCGAGCTCCGGGACCCCCAGCAGGGACCCCCACGGCCAAGCTCCGGGACCCCCAACAGGGACCCTCCCCACAGCCGAGCTCCGGGACCCCCAGCAGGGACCCCCACGGCCAAGCTCCGGGACCCCCAACAGGGACCCTCCCCACAGCCGAGCTCCGGGACCCCCAGCAGGGGCCCCCACGGGTAAGCTCTGAGACCCCCCAAACCAGACCCACATGTTCAAGCTCCCCCCCCCCCAAAACACACCCACGTGTCCGACCTCCAGGACCCCCAAAGGCCCCACACGTGACCTCCCAGACCCCCAACAGCAACCCACATGGTTAAGATCTGAGACCCCCAACACGGCACCCCCCCAGGACGTGGCTGACCTCCCAGACACCCCCCCTCCCAAAAGACCCACATTTCCGAGCTCCCACCCCCCCAATAGACCCACCTACCCAACCTCCCACCCCTCCCAGCCCCCAGCCCCCCACCACGGACCCTTAGACGGGAGCGGGTGGGACCCGGGGGGGTCACAGCCTGTTGGGGGGCGCGAGGGGTGCCTGGGGGCAGTGGGGGGGGGCGGGGGGTCCCCAGGAGCTCACGCTGCGTCGCTGCCTCCAGCCACGTATCGGGCACCAGTTGATGGGGACAAAGGCCACCGACGTGACCCGCTCAGGGACGTCACCCACGCGAGGGTGGGGCCCCGGTCACATCCCCGTCCCCATCTTCATCCTCCTCATCCTCCTCATCCTCCTCCCCGTCCCCATCGTCCCCATCCTCGTCCCCGGGTGCAGGGGGCTGCGCTTCCCGGCCTCGCGGGACCCCCTGACTGCCCTGACGCCCCCCCCACCTGAGCCCCCACCTGAGCCCCCCCCACACCTGCACCCACCGCCCTATTTAAGCCCGGCCCAGCCCCTTCCCCTTCTCCCAGCCGGACCCTGCCCCAGTTTAGCCCCTCGTTTTGATTGACCCGGCTCTGCCGCCCCCCCCCCTGCTCCGGGTGCAGGGTCCTTGGGTGGGGGGCGACGAGCCCTGGGGGCCCCCCGGGGTGTTGGGGGCGCCGGGGGGGGGGGCGCCAGCAGCCGGGTTTGCGGCGAGGTGGGGGGGTCACGACGCCGGCGGCGGGACGGACCCGGGGTGCCACGTCGGGGACGGAGGAGCAGATGCAGAGAGGATCCAGGTCCTGTGGCCCCCCCCCATCCCCCCCTGCGCCCCCGGGACCCCCGAGCACCCCCATTCCCCTCCCACATCCCCAGTTCCCCCCCCCCATCACTCCAGCCCCTCTCTCTTGGTGCCCAGAGCGTCCCCGATCCCCTCCCGGGACCCCAGAGCACCCCCCAAACCCCTGGTTCTCCGGCCGTGGGCTCCCCTGGCCCCTGTGACGGCAGCCGAGCCCCCGCCCCCGGGGTCGGCCCCGCACGCCCCAGGACCCCCCACCCATGTCCTCCTGCTCCCCCGAACCGTGAGCCCCCCACCCCGAGGTGGCACCGAGCCCCTGCCGCAGGCAGGCAGCCCCCCCCCCGACTGATCTGGGCCCCCCCAGACCCACTGAGAGCCCCACATGCTGCTGTTCCCACCAAGAAACTTTATTTGGATGCGGCTGTGGCAGCCGCCCCCCCCCCCCCCCCCCAAAAAAAGAGACCAAAGTAGTAAAAAAAACCACACAAAAAAGTATAAAAATATACATATGGAATGGCTAAAACCGCCCGTGGGGGGGAAACGGGGGGCTGCCGGCGCACCCGGCCCCTCCGTCACCCCCCGGGGATGGGGAGGGGGGCGCGGGGGGGTCCCCCCAGTTAATCCAGGGTGATGCCGACGGCGCCCAGCGCCTCCCCGACCCAGGGGGGGACCCGCTCCCGCGCCCCGTACATGGTGCTCATGAACTCCCGGACGAATTCGGGGAAGCGCTGGGCCAGGATGCTCTCCCGGATGGAGCCCATCAGGTTCAGCTGCGGGAGAAATTGGGGGGGGGGGGGTTAAGGGGGAGGCCGGGACCCCCCCGAGCCGGCCCCCCCCCCCCCCCCCGAGCCCCCCGCCCCACCTGGTAGGCGATGTTGTGGATGGTGAGGTGGTGCAGGGCGGCCGTCTCGCTGCGGAGCAGGGCGTGCAGGTACGCGCGGCTGTGCCTGGGTGGGGGGCAGCGGGAGGGTCAGACCCCCGCCCAGCCCCTCCGCCGACCCCTCCCCGAGCCCCCCGACCCACCGCCGGCACGTGGGGCAGCCGCAGCTCTCGTCGATGGGACGGAAATCTTGGGCGAATTGTTTGTTCTTCAGCTGGAGCGACCCCCAGGGGACCAGGGCCGAGCCGAAGCGCTGCGGGGAGGGGAGGGGGTGAGCGGTGGGGACCCCCCCCACCCCCAAACCGCCCCCCCCCCCTCCCCGGAGCCTCCTACCGCCGTCCGCGTGGGGAAGACGCAGTCGAACATGTCGCAGCCCAGAGCGACGCAGACCACCAGGTCGGTGGCGTAGCTGCGGGGGGGAGCGGGCTCTGAGCGGGGGGGGGGGGCCCGAACCCCGCGTCCCCCCTGCCCCAGGGGCTCTGGGGGGCGGCGGCGGCGACCCCCCCAGGACCTACCCCACACCCATCAGGTATCGGGGCTTGTCGCGGGGCAGGCGGTCGGTGCTGAGCTTCACCATCCTCCAGAAGCGGTCCTTCTCCTCGCCCCCGCTCAGGCCCCCGATGGCGAAGCCGGGGACGTCCCGGCGGGTCATTTCTGGGGGGGGGGGGCGGTGAGCACCCCCCGAACCCCCCCCAGGAGCCCCCCAGGAGCCTGGAGCCCCCGAGCCCCGCCCAGGAGCCCCCCAGGAGCCTGGACCCCCCGAGCCCCCCCCAGGAGCCCCCCAGGAGCCTGGACCCCCTGAACACCCCCCAGGAGCCCGGTGGAGGGGGGGAGCAGGAGGAAGAATGGGAGGATGATGGGGAGCGGGAGGAAGGCAGGAAGGAGAACGAGGCTGAGGAGCAGAAGGAAGGCAGGGAAGGGGAGGATGAGGCTGAGGAGGAGGATGAGGAGCGGGAGGAAGGTGGGGAAGGGGAGGATGAGGCTGAGGAGGAGGATGAGGAGCAGGAGGAAGGCGGGGAAGGGGAGGATGAGGCTGAGAAGCGGGGAGGAAGGCAGGGAAGGGGAGGATGAGGCTGAGGAAGAGGAGGAGGAGCAGGAGGAAGGCGGGGAAGGGGAGGATGAGGCTGAGGAAGAGGAGGAGGAGCGGGAGGAAGGCAGGGAAGGGGAGGATGAGGCTGAGGAAGAGGAGGAGGAGCAGGAGGAAGGCGGGGAAGGGGAGGATGAGGCTGAGGAGCGGGGAGGAAGGCAGGGAAGGGGAGGATGAGGCTGAGGAAGAGGAGGAGCGGGAGGAAGGCGGCCCTGCTACCTTCCAGGCACTGGGCGCGCAGGGCCGGGTCCAGCCCCCCCTGGATGATGGCGAAGAGGTGCTGCCGCTCGGGGTGGCGGTTGGCGGCGATGCAGCGGTCGAGCCAGCGGACAGACCTGCGGACGGGGTGGGGGGGGGTGTCAGGGCCGGGGGGGGGGGTGTCCTGGGGGGGCCGGGGGGGCTCTGGAGGGGTCCCCGACCTGTGCATGGCCTCCTCGACGCGTGGCCCCGTCGTGGTGCTGCTCACCACGTCGTCCAGCTGCATCATGATGTCGGCGCCTGCGGGGGGGTGGGGATATCTCAGGACCCCCCCCCCGCCCGATTTTGGGGGTTCACCCCCGCTCCCCCCCCCGACTCACCCAGGGCGTTCTGGATCTCGATGGCCTTCTCGGGGCTGAGCAGGATCTCCTCCCCGCCGTAGGGGGAGCGGAAGCGGACCCCCTCCTCCGTCACCTCCGACAGCTCCACCAGAGACACCATCTGGAAGCCCCCGCTGTCCTGGGGAGAGGGAAGGGGTCGGGGGGGAACACACCCCGATAACAGGGGGGGATGCCCCACACCCCCGGAGAAGGGGGGGGGCTGGGGGATTGGGAACCCCCACGGTTGTGGGGAGGGGGTCAGGGCAGCTGGGGGTCCTTGGGTGGGGGGTCTGCAGGGGGTGCCTCCCCTGCAGTGGGGGTTCTGGGGGGTCTCTGCCCCCCGAGGTTGAGGTCTGGGGGGCATCCCTTCCCCCTTAGGTGGGGGGTTTCCCTGCCCAGGGGAGTCTGGGGGGGGTGTCCCTCCTCTCTAAATGGGGGTCGGGGGTGTCTTCCCCCCCCGGTGGGGGTCTGTGGTCTCCCCCTGCCAGGGGTGGGTCTGGAGGGGTACCCCTTCCTGCCCCCCCCAGGTGCAGGTCAGGGGGTGTCCCTCCCCCCTAGGTGGGGGTCTGGGGCCTCCCCCCCCCCATGGGTGTCCCAGGCCCTCCCTCACCGTCAGCAGGTTGTGGGGCCAGTCCATGAAGCCGTGGAGGCCCCCGGCACGTCGCACCAGCTCTGGACCCTGCCGCGGGACGGGGGGGGGTCACATCGGGGTGCCGGGGGGTGCCGGGGGGGACCCAGCCCCGCCCAGCCCCGCCCAGCCCCGCCCAGCCCCGCGGCTTGCGGACCCCAGGGGGCGGGGCTACACCGCTTGGGGGCGTGGCCACACAGGGAGGGGGGTCTCGGGGCGTGGCCACCCTGTGATGGAGGCGTGGCCAACGCAGTGGTGGGGCGTGGCCTCCCCCTGCCCGCCGCTTCCCGCCGGCTGCGGGCGGCCCCTCCCCCGGCCCCGGCGGCCCCTCCCGATCCCGGTTCCCCCCCCGCCCCCCCGCCGCGGCAGCGCTCACCGGCTGCGTGCCCAGGTGGTAGGTGTTGCCGAGACAGATGCGGCAGCCGAGCGCGGCGAGCTGGGCCGCCGTGATGCCCTTGGCGGTACCGCGGGTACCCACGGGCATGAAGACGGGGCAGGGGACGGGGCCGTGTGGTAGCCGCAACTCGCCGGCCCGCGCCCGGCTCCGCCCGCACTCCGCCGCCACCCGCAGCAGCGGCCCCGGGCCCGGCCCCGCCGCCATGGGCGCCGCCATCTTCCCGCTCTCCCACGTGACACGCGCTTCCGGCCGCCTCCCGCGTCCCGCCGGACGTGGTCGTAACCACGGGCAACGCGGCCGCCATGTTGGGGCTTCGGCCTCGGCAGGGGGGATGGACGGACGGACAGACACACACACACCCCCTCCTCCGGTCCCCGTGTCCCTCGGGAGAGACCCCCGCCCTACTCTCCCATGTGCCTCGTGGAGAGCCTCCTCTTCCCCTCCTCCGTGATCCCTGGGAAAGCCCCCTCCTTACCCTTGTGACCCCTGGATAGAGCCCCCTCCTCTGCCCTCTGTCCCTGGGAGAGCCCCCTCCTCTGATCCCCTATGTCCCCCATGGAGAGCCCCCTCCCCTGGTCCTTATGTCCCCCAGGGAGAGCCCCCTTCTCTGCCCCCTGTCCCTGGGAGAGCCCCCTCCTCTGATCCCCTATGTCCCCCATGGAGAGCCCCCTCCCCTGGTCCTTATGTCCCCCAGGGAGAGCCCCCTTCTCTGCCCCCTGTCCCTGGGGACAGCCCCCTCCTCTGGTCCCGAAGCCCCCCAGGGAGAGCCCTCTCGCCTGGCCCCTTGCCCTTGGGCAGACCCCCCTCCCCTAAGGGAGGGGACCCCCGGGGGAAGCCTCCTCCTCCACACCCTGCCTCAGTTCCCCCTCACACAACAGCTCCATCTCTCCTGTCGCAATATTCCGTCCCAGCTGCACCTGGGTTTTCACCCCAGGGTCCCTCATCCCCCGCACCGTGAAAGCCCTGAGCAGGTCTGAGCACAGAGGGACCCCCCCTTCCCATCACCCATTAGCACCCCATTTTTCCCCTGGGGCTGGTCCTGGGCGGTGTTAAGCTCATGTCAGGATGGTGGAGGGTCCAGTGGGGGCAGCACCTCGGCCCTCATGCGTGGGAAGCCTGAGCTGGGGAAATATTCCCTGTTTTGATATAAATGGTTATTTTTGTTTCTCCAGACTCTGCTGTAATCAGCTCCCGGTGCGAGGGAGGCGAGCGTGCCAGCTCGGCGCGTGGGAAACCGCCCGCCTAAAGGAGGTAACGTCCCCTGGGAAGAGCCAGGTGTTCCCGAAATGGATGCACGGGGTGGAGAGTTTACAACTGGGGGGGCTCTGCCTTCCCAGTCTGACCACTGGCTGGGGCAGGGGACCTTAACTGGTGAGGGGGAGCAGGCAAGGGACGTGCCCCAAACTGGTTTGGTAAAACAGGAGCGTCCTGTTAGAAATTACCCAGAAAACAAATTAAAATGACCTTCAGGAGCGATCCGGCAGCCCTGCCGTCACCGCGGCTGCCGCGTGCCGCGCCGTGAGGCTGTGCCGGGATCCCCGGCAGCCTGCGACCCGGCTGTGGTGATGAACTCGTCGTAGCGTTAACGAGCCGGATGAGGGACGGACGCTCCGGGAAGCGGAGGGATGCGTAGCCTGGCTCCGATGGAGCGAATCTGGGCGAATCTCCCCCGGAGCCGTGTCACCTGCGCCTGGGTCAGCGGAGCCTGGAGCAGCCCGGCCCGCCGGCAGCTGATCCCAGCCCCTCCTCGCCTGCTCTCCCTCCTGAAACGCGGGGCTTTTATCTCAGAAATCTCACTGGGAATCTGGTAATCGACTCGCTGCGTGCAGCGAGGGATTTAATTACCCTTTCCCAGAGCGGGGAAGAGGAAGGCAAAGCAGCCGCTGGCCTCGCTGCCGCCAGCTTCCCTCCCCGCTCCTCCCTCTGCATCGCGAAGCCCCGCCGGTGGCTCGGTGGGTCCGCGGCTCCCTCCCTCCCTCGCTGCCCCTCTCCCCACCGGCAGCTCCCGCAGGGGTGGCTCAGCTGTTTCGGAGCCAAACACTTGAGTCCAGATTATGGTAATGCCGGTGGGTTTGAATAACCCAGAGCCGCGAGCGGGTTCCTTCGGGTGACAGGGACACGAATGCTCCCCCCGACCTGCTGCGGTTGTGTCCGGGGCCGCAGCGTGGGGGTGCAGCAGGGACACAACCCCCCAGTTTTCCTGTTTTTGGGACAAGCTGCTTCTGGCACCCGTTTCCCCTCGCCCCATGTGGGATGTGGGGCTGGGGATGAGCCAGTTTCTCTGTGGTGTCCCAGTCGCAGCTCGTCTGTGTTCAAAACGGCCGCTTTTCATCCCCAACAGGCGCAGGGGTGAGTTTGGGAAATGCTGTCCCGCCCGGGAGGGGCTTTCGGAGCTTGGTCACCCATGGGGACCCCAGAAATGGGGCTGTCCCCCCTCTCCGGTGACACCGGGACCATCCCACAGTGCCGTGAGCCCCGGGGCTGGACAGGAGGGTCACGCCACGCCGGCGCCGCGGCGTCCGGAGCCCTGCTGATCCCTGTCTTCTCCTTCCCTTATCACAGCTGGAAGATGGATGCGGTGCAAGCCGGCCAGACCGAGCCCGCGGCCCCGCGGCAGCCGGAGGCGCAGGAGCGACCGAACCGGCGGACGGTGGATCGGCTCAGCCCGGAGCTCCGCACGGAGAAATACGTCCTGCTGAGCATGGACGGGAAGCTGCTGGGACCGGAGCTGAGCCGGATCCGGAGCGGTACGGACAGCGGGAGGGAGGGATTCCCCCAGGAAGGGGGGTCTGTCCCCCCAGTTCACGCTCTGGTCCGTGCTGGGAAGCTCTGGGGGGGTTTTCCTCACCCCAGCTGGATTTGGGGATGTCGCCATCACCCTGAAATCCAGGCTCTGCTGCGTTCAGAGCAGGGGATGTGGCACTGCCCTGAGGTGTTTTTTGGGCGTTGGGGGATTCTTTGCCTCCCTGAATCGCGAGACAAGCCCCAGGAAGGGCCATCCGGGGGCTGACGGTGCCTTTTCCCCCCGTCCCTGCCCCAGAGATGGCCCTGCCGCTGGAGCGGCCCCAGGACCTCCCCTCCAGCTACCTCCGCCACCAGCGCCGCTCCCTGCCCACCCTCCCGCTGGCTCCGGGACCCCAGACCCCCGCCGAGCTCAGGTAGGCGACGCTGCCGGCACTTCCCAGTGATGGGGCGCTGAGAGCCGGTGTTTGGGGTCCTGGTTTCTCCCCCACACCCCCCTTGTCTCTTCCAGGAGCAGCTCGGACGTCCTCTGTGCCGGCCGCTTCCCGGCAGGACTCAGCCAGTTGGTGACTGGGATGCAGACCCCGGTCTCACCGCGACGCCGGGGCAGCCCGTCGGCACCAGAGAGCGACCGGGGGGACGCGGGGCGGTGAAGGGAGCCCCTGGCATGCAACGGGTCCCCCGGTCGGACGATGCCATTGGGCGAAGGTGTGAAATAAAGACCCCCAAAGCAACGGCTGTGGCTGGGCTCTTGGGGCTGGGGGTCCCCACGGGGTGGGGGGCCGGGGGGTCCCGGGGCGGCGTGGGGGGTGGGGTGTTGGCCCGGGCCCGGGGCCTCCCCTCCGGGGCTGCCGTCGGTAATGCGCACCTACACGGGGTTTTACGGTCGCCGGGCTGTGCCCGGGAAAGGCGGGAAGGACTAAAGCAGCCAATCGGTTGTCAGGGATTGTTGATTGACAGCCGGCTGGCGAATGGCGAGATGGTTTTCTCCCCCAGCTTCCCTCCGATTCCACTCGGGGGATGGGTTGGTCAATCTGGTGGAGTGGCAGGCGCGCTGTCCAATGAGAGGGAGGGCGGGTAGGGAGAGGCGGGCGACCTCCCCTCGGTCTCTTTCGGGTAGCGATTCGCTAGCTTTCCAGAACGGCAGTCGTCTCTACCAATGAAATGGCAGGAGCGATGTAGTGGGGCGGGAGCTACAGGGGCGCCGCCTCAGCTGACAGAGCAACTCCACCTTCCATTGGCCTGTAGGCATGAGCGACGCGGGGGGAGGCCAATGGAACGGTAGGGAAGGAGGCGAAGCTTTGTTGGTCCCGCCCTTCCCGCTGATTGATAACCCGCCGCTCCTCTCCGCTCGGCCAGTTTCTCTGATTGACGGCCGAGGCGGCCAATGGCCGCGCCGCCTGAGGGGAGCGGGGCGGGCCGGGCGGAGCGGCGCCCCGGGGGTGTCGCCAGTGCCGGATGAGGAGACTCTGAGGGGAAGTTTGGCCGCCGCCGCCGCCGCGGGCCCTGCGAGGAGGAGCCGCCGCCAGGAGAGCGGGAGAGTGGGCGTCCCCCCCACCGCCCCCCGCGCCGCCATGGGGAACCGGGGCATGGAGGAGCTGATCCCGCTGGTGAACAAGCTGCAGGACGCGTTCAGCTCCATCGGGCAGAGCTGCCACCTCGACTTGCCGCAGATCGCCGTGGTGGGCGGCCAGAGCGCGGGCAAGAGCTCGGTGCTGGAGAACTTCGTGGGCCGGTGAGTCGCGGGGCGGCGGGGAGGGGCGGGCGGGGCGTACGGTGACGGCGGCGCCGCCGCTACGCCACTGGCGTAAGCGCGCTTCGTGAATACCGCCTGCGTAGGGCGCGGCCTGAGGGGACCCCCCCCCCCCCCGGCGCTACGGAGGCCTCTACGCAAATTGCGGAGTGCCCCGGCGGCCTGCTCCCCCTCGCCCCGCCGTGTCCTACGAACTTAGCGTAAGGGGCGGACCCAGGGGGGAGCGGGTCACCGGCAGCCCCTTACGCCGGTAGCGTAGGCGGGGATTCGGGCCGCGGCCGGCGCGCACGGCGCTGGCGTAAGGGGTTTCTGTGAATACCGGAGCGGGGGGCTCCCGCTGCGGAAGGGCCCCCCGGGCCGGGGATGCGCGGCCACGGCAGGCCCGCCGCACCGGAGCCCCGCACCGTCTCCCGAGCAGTGAGGCACCGGTGGTGCCGTGGCCATGGAGGATGCCGCCAGGCAGGTGAGCCTCCCACGGGCCTCCCGCCCGCCATGGAGCCTCGTCCTGCTGCATGTCGGTACCTCCGGATCCTCCCGTGATGCCCGGGGAGTGATGCCCGGCACGAGGAGGAGCCGGAGCAGTGGGAGCAGCTGATGTCGAAGCACCAGGACGCTAAACCAGAGCGCTGGCGAAGTGGGAGCACATCCCTTCGCCCCTGTCGCTCCCCATTGCCGTCCTCGATGCGAGTGCCTTTGCTTGCAGAGGCTTAATGCCGGGTCACGCTGTGAAGACACTTCTGTTTGCAGGCTGATAGGCCCGGGCCCGCGGTCCTTCCTGCGCCTGGGTCTTGGTGGCCTGCTTGTGTCGGCGACGTGTGCTCTCGAGATAGGGCCAAGCACTTGGCCAGAGGCGTCGGGGCCGGTTGGTGCAGGTGGGATAAGGCAAGGCCACAAGCTTGACACCCAGCCTGGGGTGTGAAGGAGAACATGTCTGCCCTGATAACGGGGGGAGCAGAGCCGGTTTCGCACCACACAAACACTGCAGGGTTTAAAAATCTTGCCGGCGCTTTCGAAATCCTCCGGAGTTACTAATAACTTCTGCTTCCGCACCAAAGTGCCGCGAGCGGAGTCGCTTCTTCAGCCTTCTCCAACCTTTTGTCTCTCCCTCCGCGGCCCTTCCTGGGGACGCCGGGTGATTAACGGCTCGGCTCTGGGCTGGTCTTCGTTTCCTTGGGTGCTTGCTCTGTCCGTGGGGTGAGGAGCTGTCGTCGTCGCTGGATTCTTCCCGCTTTGCTCCCGTCCTCGCCTGCCCCTCGATCTGGGTCTGCTTCTTGCTCCATCTACATCACGCGACGGGGTTCCCGGCCCGGCTGGGGTCGATGCTGTAATACGAACAATAGCGGCTTTCCTGTGACGTCATTCCATCCTGACACGGACCGGCGCGGATCTTGTCACGGACAGAGCGGCGGCGGCTCGATCCCGCTCTTCCACAGCGTCTGGCGGTCGCTGCGATCGGAACATTAACCTTCCCAAAGCAGCACCCCGGGCCGTTTTTCTGACGTTTCAGGCTTTTTTTCTTGCAGTGTCGTGGTTGCTGCGGTGTCGCGGTTGCTGCGGCGACGCGCCGGCGGTTCCCTTTCAGGCGTCGTTCGCAAGCGCCGCCTGAGTTTTCTCCTGCTTTCTGCCGCTGGCTTCGTTTCGCTCGTGGAACGTTCCTCCCGAGCGGCGAGGTCGGGATCCTGAGCGATCCGTCAGCTGACGCGATCTGCCTTTCCTTTTATCCTCGCACACGTCGCATTCGTGGTGCGGATTTGCGGCCGGGGATGCTTTTTCAGCCTGGTGTTGTTAGCTTGTGAGGGAGAGGAGGAGTTGGCCCGACCAGTGGGGCTCAAGCACCCTCGGGACTAAGCTCACATCTGAGCTTTGCTAAGCCTCGCTGCAGTTGGGGTTGAAACGCTCAAGTTATTCCTAAATCGCTGCCGGTGCAAATTTTGGTGGTTTCTAATTATGGTGCTACTGGAAAACTGGCCCCGGTAATTAACAATCTTTGTTTTGGGGTGTTGAAGTCTCCATCAGAAGCTTTTAATACAGGCTTAATGTGCTCCGCAGACAGCCGGGGTCTGGATCAGAGGGTTTTCTGCGAGGCTGAACCCGCGTGCGGTTGTCTCTGTAACCGGGGACCTTTCGCTCCCACCCCATGGCGCTGGCTTCGTTCCGCGGCTCGTGTTAACGACGGGGTAATTAGCTCAGCCCTGCCTCGGCAGCAGCGCTCTCCAGCCCTCGGCTTGGCAGCACTGGCCTCTCGCCGCCTCCCGCTCCGTAAAGCCTCGCTTTCCCTCCGCGCCTATTGAATTATTTGGGAATACGATAACGAGGACGATAGATTATCGTTACGCCCTCTTAGAACCGCCCTGCGTGATAATTTGGGGGTGAATAGCCCCGAAACGGCTCGCCCGTTCCCGCGGCTGGGTAGGCACCGCCTGCGTATCTCGGCGCCGTCGGGGGGGCCCGTCCCGGCGCTCGCGGCCGGGTTTTAAGCCGCGCCGGCGGCATCGAGCGTTCCTGTGGGACGGATGGCGGCGGTGAGCGCCGAGGCCTCGAGGCTGTTCCGACCGTCGCAACGAACCAGCCGCGCCGCGTGAAGCTCGCTCTAGATTCCAAGCTGAATCCATCGAGCTTCTGTGCTCTGCGCGTGCGAGACGTGTTTTCATCCATGAGAGCTTTTCCGCCTGGAGCCGAGGGGCTGATTTTGAGCCCACGAATGCACGGAGGGACGTGCTGCTGCCATTGGGAAGGAAGCTGGGCTTAAAACCCGGGGCGATCTCTGGCCAAGGAACCAGGTGTTGCTCTTGGAGTCATCTCTGGTGGTTTTCCTCAGCAAAACGGGGTGGAAACGGGAAAGTTTCCATGTGGAGTGGTTTTCCTTATGGGAACTGCCTGTAAGGCACAGCTTCCCGGTGGGATGTTGGCAGCAAAAGGGTGGGAGACACCTCCGTGAAGCGTTTAGCTTCGAGTTGGAGGTGAATAAATGACATGGAGGAAGTAGGACCGTGCTTTGCAGCTTGCTCCAGCCGCTGCGATTTCCCCTTGCGGCAGCTCTCGCTGCTCCCGCACGCTAACGAAGGCTTCCCAATGGGACGCAGGAGGCCTTCCCCGCCAGCTAACCACGTTTCCTTCTGGAAACAGCTGGTTAGAAGTGGGCGGTGGCAGTTATTTTTGCCGATCTCCCCTCGCTTTTGCAGCTGGTTGACCTTTATTCTTGGCTTTTCTGACCCATTGGGAAGGTGTAGAGCCTCCGTAGGAAGCCCGACTCCAGCGGTGCTTCAAGCCCGGCAGCCCATCTCCTGTAACGAGCCGCGCTGTGTTCTTCGGCGATGCGTCCCGGTCCCCTGCGTGCCGCCGAGGCTCGGCCAGCGAGGCAGAGAGCGGGACGGGAGGCCGACGGGGCGCTTTTGGCTCACTCCCATGCCTTATCTTATTTCCCCCTTTCGAAGAGCCGCAGGGAAAGACGTCGTTCCCTCTTCGGAATAAGTCATTCTGGCTGGTTGCGGTTGGGGCGAACGCGTGTTGACGTCGATAAGGCGTCAGTGGGGGGTCTGGGTCTGTGCTCTGCGCCCGGCCCCGCTGAGGTGGGTTATTTAACTGTTTAACAAAGCCTAAATACAGGCTTTTGTGCAGCCTGGTCTGGGTCCGGGGCAGCCATGCGTCACAGGGGTCCCTTCTGTGGCCTGAATGTACAAGACACACGTCATGAGCCCCGTCAGGACAACCTGAGGTGCCGTCGGTCATGGAAAAAGCTTGCAGAGGAGCTGGGGGTTGGGTTCAGCTGCCGGCAGCCCTCTAAATCTGTGAATTAGGTACTGGACTTTGATATATCTGGGGGGAAGGAATCTGTCTCGCTGCTGCATCTGTTTCAGCAGCCGTTGAAATAAGTTGGTCTTGCTGTGTGAGGGGGTCTGAAGCGACTCGATTCTCTGTTTTAGCGGGGAAAAGCACAAAAGGAAATCTAAACTGCATTAAAATGACATTACTGGCCGTATCAAAAGCCGTGCCATTGACGTCGCGATGAGACGTGCATTGAGCGCTCCCTCTTTGGAGCCCTTGTCGTGGCAGTACAAGCGTGCTAAAGGCACCGAGCCTCCCCCGGCCCCGCTCCGGCTCTCCCAGCGACGCTCCGACAAACGGCGGCGTAAAAGACGTTTTCAGAGCTGTATAAAACCCGGCCATTGAGCGCGGCGGCCGCTCGGACCGGGCTGACAATGGAGCCGTTGTGATCCGGGCGGTGGGGAGGCCCTCCCATCGGCAGCATAGTCAAGGAACCAAACCTCAATGGGGCATTATGAGCCCTTCGTGTGGCATTATCGGTGCTCCCGGCAGCCGTAAATAAAGTCGGGGCTAAGCCGGATGGCCACAACGGCAGGGCCTGGGGGATGGAGGTGGCCGGACCTTGGTGAGAGATCCTTTACCTGCGTCGGGCACGGTCCCTTTCTCACGGTGGGACGGTGAGTAGGGTCTGTAAAATGCTTTGGAGACCCCAAAGTGGAGATAAACCCCAGCATTTGGGCCAAGCGTCGACAGCTCCGGCCCAAGGTGGCTCCCTGAGACGTTTAAGCTAGCGCTAATGCTGAGTTCAAGCCTCTCAGGGGGAGAATTTATCCACAGGGGAGGATGGAGAGGAAGGCAACCTGTTCTTAGGGCTTTTCCCGGGTCTGGTTTAGCTCGGGTGCCTGCGTGGAATCGGCCGCGCCGAGCTGGGGCGGCGGCTCTGGGTGTAAATCACGGCTTTGGCTAAGTCGGTTCAGGAGGATTTTATGGCAGCCGTTGTCAGAGGAGCGGCAATTTAATGGCAAGGCGTTGCTGCAGGAATGGGAGGGGGAAACCGCTTTATCAGCGGGCCAAACTGGCTGGAAATGGAGCTACAGGAGGGGAATTTGGAAGGGAGCGGGGTGCTCATTAGTGAAAACGCATCTCAGAGGGACGTCGGGACCGTCTGGCGGGTCTCTTCCCGGGGAGCTGGGGATGCCGTTCCCCTGGATTTTGGGGAAGAGCCGCCATGGAGTTGCTGATGAAGAATCCATCGAGGTAAACGGGAGGCTGGAACCGCAGAGGGGCCGGGCCAGTACGAGGCAGCGCTCGCTGCTCCAGAGCCAGCTCTCGGGCGCCTTCGCCGTGGGAGGTTTTGTAGGGGATGGTCTGTATTGAATGTACTTCCTCCACCGGTGACCTTTGTCTTTGTGCACTTTGTTAAGTGGAGTTTCCTGGTCCCGCATGCAAATGGCGAGCAAAGGTAGAGGATTATTCTGAATAACCAGGTGAATGGGAAAATCCGGGTCTGATGTTGTCATTTTAAACACAGGTTTGGCCTCACTCCTCGGAGGTTGCGTCTCCGAGGCGTGCCAGCCCGATTGACGTCCTTCGCGCCACCTGCCCCGCATCTCTGAGTCACTTCAGCCCTTAAAAAAACGCCGAAGGGACCTTCTGGCAAGCCCCGCGTCCCTCCCCGAGGTCCGCTGTGTTTGCACTCGGCCTTTTCTTGTGAAGGAAACGGTTCCTGCCAACCCCAATCACGCGCGTGCGAGTGGATCTGAGCGCGCTTCACACCCTTCTCTTGTACAAATACCGGTGCCGGACGGGGTGACCTGGCCCCGCGGACGCGCGAGGCTGCTGGCCCACGCCTGCCGCCGGGCAGGAGTCACGCTGGCCTCCCTGGCGAAGCGAGCTCTTGTTCAGCTTCGCTTTTGCGTCCCAAGGGCAGGTCGCTCGTGCCTGACCCCGCGGTGTTGCGGTCCCGGGGAAGGCGGTGGGGGCCGCGGGGAGGGTTTCCGCGTCTCACGGTGGTGATTTCGACAGGAGGAAGCTGCCGCCGCTCTCTAAATAGCGCAACAGGGCCTGTCATAGTGAAACTGCAGGGCCGTAACCGTGCCGGGGGTGGTGAGCGGCGCTGAAACAGACCCTGATGTCCCTGCTGCTGCCGAGCAGACGCCCTCAAACGCTTCCCTTTCCTGTCGCATCCCACCTCCTGTGGCCGTGGGTGCCGCAGGACCTGTCCTCCCAGTTGGGCAGGAAGCTCTTTCTGAGGGTGATAAAAAGATGTTTCTATTTAGAGAAACCCTGTTCTTGGGGCTGCCTCCCTGGCGTGGCTCCGACCGGGGCTGGGGGCTCATGGTTTGCTCTGCTCAGAGAGCGTGGCGTGAGGGCGAGGGTGATGTTCCCGGCGTGGCTATTGCGGCTGTAATTTACAACCGCGGTTGGCAGCAGCCAGAGGTGCTGATGTACGGGGTTGGGCACAGCCGAAACCGGGGGCGAATTCCCCGTGGTGAAGCCTCTCCCCTGACCAGGGTGCCTTCGGGTGCCGGTGACCGATCCCTTGTGCTCAGCTGATAAATAATCTGGATGTGGTGCTTATTAAGGGAAGCAATAAACGCACCCTGCACTGCTCCGGCCTCTCCCGTCTCCAAGGAAGCAAAGCCACCAGTGCGGAGCTGCTCGGCGATCCCGCTTTCCCATCGCGTTGCCGTCGGGAGCAGGGAGCCGCAGCCGTTTGCGGGGCGATAACGGTGCCGAACAAAAGCCGCCTCTCGGAGCGGCACTGTTTCCAGGCTGGAAAATCCCCACGCAGGCTCCGCGCGCCCGAGCTGACGCCCCGAGCAGGGGCCAGGAGAAACGGCCTTGTTTCGCTCTGGGGGGGGGCCTTTCTGGGGAACGGGGTGAAACCATCAAGTATGCGTGGTTTTGGAGAATAAAGAGAAGGTGGTGGTTGTGTTCCTTCCATCAAGGCGTCTATTTTTACTCCCCTCTGAATTAGTGGGGTATTAAAATCCGGTAGACGCTTACATTTCTGAGTGACTGGCAGCTGGGAAAGCTGCTTCCCGAATTCCTGCCCCCGCAGCAGGCGCTCGGAAGCGACTCACAGTGAGGGCGGTTGGAAGGACGTGGGAGCCGCTCTCTCCGTTGGTGCCCGTTCTCCCACCTGCCTTCGGGGACGGCGAGGCGCTCCCACAGAGCTCTGGCCCCCCGCAGCCGAGGCTCCCCTCTCTCCCCTGTTCCGCAAGGAGCGATAGCGGGAGGTGGGAGGGCGGCCTTGAGACTGGGGCAGGCGCTGCAGGGGGCACGTTCCTGTCGCGTCGTGGGTGTCTGCGGTCCTGGGAGCATCTTTTCCCATCTTCCAGTGCCCGCTGCGGAGCAGGAGCTGTTTCTGTGCAGGATCCGGGTGTTCTCGAGCCCCTGCACGCCATCCCCCGGTGCCCGCTGTTTACATATCGGGGCGATCAACTCGGTACAGCATTAACTTGCTCTTTTAACCACGTCTTTTCGTTCCTTGCAGGGACTTCCTTCCCCGGGGCTCTGGAATTGTCACTCGACGGCCTCTCATCCTGCAGCTCATCTTCTCCAAGACAGGTACGGTTTGGCTGGTCTGGGCAGGGGAAAGCCCATCCAGCTCCCCCGTCACAAGAGGGAGAGGGTGGTTGAAACCCTTGGCTGGCAAACGCGGCCTTCGGGTGGGAAACGCCGCCGGCGTTCGGCCGCTCGCAGATTTACCGTTTAACAAGCGTACGAATGTTACGGGAATGGTTCTGGTTCCTTCCGAGTGTTCCTTGGACGGGGTTTTGGCTGCTGGGGAAGCACGCCTGCTCTTGGGGGGTGAAAACCGCCCCAGAGGTGGGTAAACGAGAGAGGGGGTTTCTGTAATTTGGTGCCGATGCCGGTGTTTCGGCGTACGACTGGCTGAGAGTGCGCGCTGGCGGCACGGGCTGCGTTCAGGCTCGTTTTGAACACGCTGCCCTTGACGCTGAAAAGTCGGGGTCTGTTCTGCAGGAGGCTGCTGTGGAAGGTTGTGATGACGCTTGCTTCCCCAGCATACGTTAAATCCCGAGGAAGACTGCGGTACGCTCCTAAACTAATGAGTCAGCCCTCTTGGGACGCACCGTGCTGGCGCAGGGGAGCGCTGGGGTATCCGTGAGGCCACAGGGGAGCAGGGAGCAGAGCGCGGCTTGAAGCCGTGGCACGTTTAGGGCCGTTTCACTCCGTCCTTCTGCTCCCCTCCAGCAGAAAATCCCTCTGTCCCTTAAAACACCGTTATCCTGATTATAAGGGAGACTTTGTCTGGCGCACAAGCGTTCAAAACGCTGGCGGTCGCTAATAGAAGCGTGCCCGGCTGTGTGCCCGTCGCCCTGTGACTGAGTTCCGCTTCGTGCCCTGGTGCGGAGGAGTTGCGAAATCGGGCTCTGCCCGGCTCCGCCGGCCCCGGCGCGTGGCGCGGAGCACCCAGGAGCTGAACGCGGGGCGCGACGACGGCTCCTTTTCCCAGCCAGGCACGCTTTGCCAGCGTCGGCCAGCCCCGATCTCCGGGGGGTTTTCCCCCATTGCCTTGCCCTGAATGAAACACGCGGTCCTCTTCCAAAAACGGGTGGGTTTGGGTCACTCCTGGCAGGGCTGGAGCGGCCTGTGCGGCCTCCTTTACTCAGGTGACCTGTTTTCAAGTAATTAGTCGTTTGCAAAACGCCGGTCGCCGGCTTCGGACGATAAGGTGTCATCAGGCGCTGGAGCAGGTGGGAGTGGAAGCGTGAGGGCAGGGCTGGTATTTCCCCTCGCCTCCACCCGGGGAGGAAGTGGGTTGCACCATCCCTCTCCCCAGGGCGAGTTGTGGCCCCGAATCTATTAAAACCCCTTTTTGAGGAGCTGTTGGAAGGAACCAGGGAGCCCTTATCCCGGTGATGGAAGGAAGCGCTGTCTCTCTTCCCCCACGCCTCTCTGCTCAGCCTCCCCCCTCCCTCTGTCATAGTTTTAGCTGGGATAGAGTTAATTTTCCCCCTCGAAGCGTCTCTCGCACTAACAGGTTGCAAAACCCTTTCAGAACATCTCAGGTACCTGAAGGCGACTGCGCAGCGGCTCAGAGAAAAGCAGCTGCTTTTCTCTTCCCCGTCGTCTCCCCCGCGGGGGAGCCGGGGCTGGGTTAATGTTTGGCTCCTGGCACAAGTTCCTTGGCCTTGGAGGGGAGAGGGGGAGAGTTGCCGGGGTCAGAGTCAGGCCGGCAGCTCGGCGGGGGCCGTCGGCTGTGGGTGCAGAGGGAAACGGAGCGATAAATCTGGAAAGTGAATGAGTAAATGAAAGAAAGCTCGAAGCGCAGGTGGAGGGAAGCTGCGGTTCCTCCTCGGCGAGGGGATGCCGGGGCGAGGAAGCACCGCCGGCCCTTCCTTGCCGGATGGCGCGAAGGCAATATCCCGGCTCTCCGGCCCCGGCGTGCCTTCCCGCGGCCCTCTTGCCAGCACGAGGGGTGCTGCCAGCGCCGGGCGGTGCGGGGGGGCTCGCCGCCCTGCCTCCCAGGCGCCCCGGAGCATCTTGGCAGCCAAAGACTCGGAGCTTTCTTCAGCGTCAGGAATCTGGGCAATAAAGCGTTTAAAAGCGATCGGCGGGGACTGAAAGGCAAACAGGCGCGGGTGAAAACAAACACGGCCGTTCTGATGGCGAGGTTCGCTAGCTGGAGCCAGCGTCGGCCGCCTGCCAGCAGCTCACCCAAGGGCAGTTTCTTTTTTGGCAAAGGGAAACGTAACTCCAAGTCCACATCAAAGCAGCTGCTGCCAGCGCAGAGGCAGCAGGCGGAGTGTCAGCGCGCTCGGCCCGAGCCGGCTGGCTGCCATCTCCCGCTCCTTCCTCCTTGGCTGGAGTAAGAGGCGAGGCCAAGTTTATCTGGGGCTGCTGCCAGTCAGGAGGCTGAAGACGACCAGGTTAATGCCCGGGCAGGTCCTCAGTGCCTCTCCGGGGCGTTGATCCCGCCCAGCTGCTCGGCGGCGTCGCACCGGAGCGCGTGGCCGCTTCTGCCACGTGGCGTAGGGACGTCTCTAAACCAGCGGGAGCTCGGTGCGCGTCCTGCGCCGGGCTCCAGACGGCCAAGGTTTCTCCTTTTCTTTCTTTTTTTTTTTTTTTAATTTTTATTTTTTTAATCTCTTCCAGAATATGCCGAGTTTTTGCACTGCAAATCCAAAAAGTTCACGGATTTTGACGAGGTACGGCAGGAGATCGAAGCGGAAACCGACAGGGTGACGGGAACGAACAAAGGCATCTCTCCCATCCCCATCAACCTCCGCGTCTATTCGCCGCACGGTGAGTGAGCTGCTTCTCTGCCCCAGGCCTCCGCGTGTTAAAACACCGCCGAAGAAGAAAAGCCGGAGTTCGCACACGCGGCGGCTGCGGGATTTAGCCCAGCCTGCATCCTAAAAGCAAAGGGTGGCTGCTACGTGTGTCTGGCTGCTCTTAGCCCGGCCTGGGGGGGCGATGGGGGCTGCCTGGGCCGCCCCCTGAGCAAACACAGCAGTTCCTTTTCCTTGCGAGGGGATTTTAAGGCTTGCAGAGGGGGGTATCTGTCAGCGGATCTGAAGAGATGCAGCTGCGAGACCGACAGCTCCCGGCGCCCGGCCCTCGACCCCGAACGCGGGCGGTCTCTGTCCTTTTCAGTGTTGAACCTGACTCTGATCGACCTCCCGGGTATCACCAAAGTGCCGGTGGGGGACCAACCGCAGGACATCGAGTACCAGATCAAAGACATGATCCTGCAGTTCATCAGCAGGGAGAGCAGCTTGATCCTTGCCGTCACGCCGGCCAACATGGATCTGGCCAACTCGGACGCGCTCAAGATGGCGAAGGAAGTTGATCCTCAAGGTAAGACGGACGCGTCCTCCTGCCCGCCTCTGCCCACACCGCTGCTCCAGCCCAGGTACAGGGCGATAAAGCCCCCAGCGGCTGTTGCGGCACAGTCTCAGCAACCAGTTCCCCCATTTTGGTACCGGAGGGGTCTCCTTATCCCTCCTCCTCCTCCTCTCACAGAGGGCTCTCCGTCCTCGGGCGGTTGAGGAAGGGCCAGCGGTTCCGCTCCTCGCTGGCGAGCCCGTGCCTGCTTCGCTTACGTGCCCTTTCGGCGCGTTCTGTGAAACGCGATTAATCCGTTGCTCGTTTGTGTGGCCGCTCCAGGCTTGCGGACGATCGGAGTCATCACCAAGCTGGATCTGATGGATGAAGGCACAGACGCCAGAGACGTGCTGGAGAACAAACTGCTTCCTTTACGAAGAGGTATAATGAACCGCGAGGGCTTTGCGTCATCCCGTATCCTTCCCCCTCCGCGGCCTCCGTCTCTCGGGTGGGGAGGGTGGTGTTTCAAAACGACTCCCAAGGGCCGCTCCGGTGCTCTCCGGTGTCTGCTGGGGAGCCCAGGCCCTTCGCGCTGCCGTTTCCTCCGGGGGCAGTGGCGGCCGACGGCGATACGGAGCCGCACGGCCCTGCTTAGCCACCTTTCGGCTGGGTCCGCCCGTAGCAAGAGCCGACGTGTCCCCTTGCAGGCTACATCGGCGTCGTTAACCGAAGCCAGAAGGACATCGATGGTAAGAAGGACATCAGGGCAGCGCTGGCGGCCGAGCGGAAGTTCTTCCTCTCTCACCCGGCTTACCGGCACATGGCCGACCGGATGGGCACCCCGCATTTGCAGAAAGTCCTTAACCAGGTAGGCTCCGTTCCCTTCCCGAGTGTTTTGCGGCGCTGGTGTTTATCTCCGGTGGAAAAGGGCCGTTCCTGCGGCCGCTGCGGCGGAGGAGGGTGTCTCAGTTACCTCGGTTCTTCTTGCAGCAACTGACCAACCACATTCGGGAGACGCTGCCTTCGCTGCGCAGCAAACTTCAGAGTCAGCTGCTCTCCCTGGAGAAGGAGGTTGAGGAGTACAAGAACTTCCGCCCCGACGACCCCACGCGAAAAACCAAAGCTTTGTTACAGTAGGTTTCCCTCGCTCAGCGCTGCGTTCCCGGTGCCTCGCCTCTCCCAGCCAGAAACGTGCCTGGCACAGAGCTAAACCCGCTCCGCGTGAGGGTCCCTTATCTCAGCCGGTGGCTTCTTCCAGGGAAGAGCCTGGAATAACCCTGTCGCTGGGAGCGAGCCGCGGCCCTGCCCGCTCCAGCGGTGCTAAGCTGGCGCCCAGGAGAGATCCCGTGTCCTCCTGGCGCTTGGCTGGGAAGGACGAGGCCAGCCTCCCCCAGAAACGCCTGCTGAGCATCTCTGCGGGCGAGGATTAGCGTCCCGGGCTTGCTGTGCCCTGCGCGCGCGACCTGCCTGTCCTAAAGCAAATGGTTTGGTCTCGGGATTAGAAAGGACGACTTGCCTCCGTCCTTGACCTGCTCACGTGCTCTTTAGGCTACCACAAAAGGGAGGGGTTTTTTTCCTTCTGCGCCTCCAGGAGAGGGAATTCACAGAAATCCTACACAGCCCTGACCAGCTGACGCGGAGCTGGTGGGATGGTGCTGGCCGTAGGGGCAGGTCTGGGCGTCCGTCCGTCTGCTGTACTCAGCCAGCGCCCGTTTAATCCCCTTGCTTCTCCACAGAATGGTCCAGCAGTTCGGTGTGGACTTTGAGAAGCGAATCGAAGGTTCAGGAGACCAGGTGGACACGCTCGAACTCTCCGGGGGTGCCAGAATCAATCGCATTTTCCACGAGAGATTTCCGTTTGAGTTAGTGAAGGTACGGTTAATCTGGGGGCACGTGTGCCGCGCAGATAAGCGGCGGGCACGGTCTGTTCCCACAGAAAGCAGCACGTGGCTGGGATGGGCTGAATTCCCTCTCACCAAGCTGTGCCTTCCACGTGGAGCTGAAGCCCAGCTTGGCCCCGGCAATCACTCAGCACCTGGGTGTGTTTCCCTTCCTGGCACTCGAGTGTTTACAGAAGGAGGGGATGTTTTATTAGTCAGTCATCTGTTGCGGTAGGCACGCTGGGCTGCCGTTCCTGGGTGGCGATGCCTGACGTCTGGCTTAATCGCTGGGCTTGCAACGAGGAAGTTGTAGAGCAGGGGAGGAGGATGTCAAACCAGGGTAGCCAAGATCCAGCGAGATCCCGAGATTTGAGATAAGGAAACCACAGAGAGCGAGCCGGCCCGGCCTGGAGGGAGAGCAGCCCCCGAACCTGCCTGTAAAGTGCCTCGTGGGCTGGAGACGACGAGTGCCTCGGGCAGGCGCCTGCCTCCTGCCGTGCCGCAAAAGAAGGGCCGCGGCGCTCGCACCGAGCTCGCGGGATCGCCGGGAGTTGCTTGTAAAAATCTTAACTCTGGCTTTCCTCCCTGTTCAGATGGAGTTTGACGAGAAGGACTTGAGGCGAGAAATAAGCTACGCGATTAAAAACATCCATGGTGTGAGGCAAGTATCGGAGCGGCGCGGTCACGGATCCCGCGCTCCTTAGGGTAGGTCGGTAAGCCTGGCCCGCAGGCCGTGCGTGCGATCGGAGCCTTCCCGCCGAGGGAGAGGCGATACCTATCGCCGTCAGCTCATCGCCATGTCGTGTGGAGACCGGCGTTTGCCGAAAACGCACGTCCCTTGCCTTTTGGAGGGAACGAAAGGGATAACCCGGCCTCCCCGTGTGGCCCTCCAGCATAGCGAGCGGCCTCGGTTAGCGGAGTCAGGCCTGCCCCGCTCCCGCTGCACCCTGGAGAGCCCAGGGGAGGCTGCAAGAGACGCTGAGCTGAAAAACTTCCCCTCGTGCCTTTAGTTCAGCCATGAAAATAACCGTTATCTTTCCTTTCACGTTCCCTTAAGCGGGGGAAGAAATGACCTTGAGAGGAAGGTAGGGAATGTGGGTTAAACCCCCTCGCTGAACGAGGGATCGGGGTCCCGGGCGTGGGCGTGCGCGGGGGGGACGGGCCGCCTCCCTGGGGAGCCTCGCGCTTCCCCTCCCCTGACGTGGGAACTGGGGACCCCGGAGAGCAACGGCGTCAAAATGCGAGCCCTCCGCTTGGCAGGCCGGCCCTCCGCTGGCCCGCCGCTCTGCCGGGGAAGGAGAAACGAGGAGTTTCTCCCTTGTGCTTTAACGCTCTCTCCCCAGGGGCCGCTTGGCCCGCTGCTGGTGCAGCCATTTTCCCTAAACGCCACCAAAACGGTTCATTCCTTGCGGCGCCGATACGCCCGGGCTCCCTCGCTTCCATCCGAGGGGGGAGTAGCGCCCTCGTCTGAGGCGCCGCAGGGCTTGGAGGGTGCTTCCACGGCCTGGGGGGCTGTGCCGCCGCCCCGTCCCCTCTGAGGGGGTCGTGGCCGCCCCGACGGCGGCGGGGAAGAGCGGGGTTCGGCGATGCCGTGGCTCCAGGCCTGCGGCCGCCCCAGCTGACGGCGCTGGGGAGGGAGTTGCTCTTCCAGGACGCGGCCGATCGCCTCCAAAGCCTGATCACCCATTTTGTGTTTTTTCTCCGCCATGTCTCTGCCCTCTCGCCCCGCCTGCGGATACCTGTAGGACGGGGCTCTTCACCCCAGACTTGGCATTCGAGGCCATTGTGAAAAAGCAGGTGGTGAAGCTGAAAGAGCCTTGTCTGAAGTGTGTCGACCTCGTTATTCAGGAGTTAATCAATACAGTTAGACAGTGTACCAGTAAGGTATTGAACCGGCTGGAGGCCATCCAGCCCCTTCCTACCAGTGGGATGGGGAAGCAGGAGCGATGCTCTAACCTGCCTGCCTTGCCTGGTTTCCCCTCCAAAAAAAAGAAAAGAGAAAAAAAGCCAGAAAACTGATAAAATCGGGGAGCCCCTTAAGCAAATTGGATATTTCTGAGCTTCGGCTCGCGTCTCCTAACCCGGAGCCCTCCCTGCTGCCTTCGGCCGAGGGGATCGGCCGGTCCTTGAGCCAAGGCCGGAGCACCCAGCGCCTCCTTCGAGCGCTGGCAGCGCCCCCGAGCCCGCCCCGCGCCCCCCGACGGACGCGGTCGGGCTTTCCGGGGTCGCTCGACGAGACGCTTCGGCTTCCCGCGTCCGTCGCCCTCCCGGGGACGGGACGGCTCTCGCCGCGAGGGGCTCTCCAGGGCCCTGGCTGCGGCGGCGGGTTAGAGGGGCTGCTGCCGAGGCCGCGTCCCGGTAGGAACCAGGCAGGCGGGCAGGCTGCTCTTGGACCCTGGTACCTCTCGTAGCACGTGTTTTCTTTCTCAAAGCTGCAATTTAAACTGCTGCTTCGCTGCACTCTGGGAATCCTGGGAACGTGGAAACAAAAAGCCGGGGACGGCAATTCCGGCAGAGGGTTTGGTGGCGTGCCTGTAAATCCTGCAGTTCAATGTCTGCCATTAATAAGCTGCTTGATAACAATTTTGCATTTCAAAAGTTCCCCCCCCCCCCCAATTGTCGTTTATTTCCAGTGGAAGTGTTAATTACCCGAAGCTGTGCCAGGGCCCTGCATCCACGGGCCGTTTCCATATTTAATTACCAGCTTCTCAGAGCGGTGGTTTTTTTTTTAAACTTCTGGTAGCACCAAAAAACACACCTTCCACTGGAAAGAGGGCAGGAAGAAGAGCTCCTCTCTCCTTCCAACGCTTACATTATTTAAAAATCAATAAATTTAAGCTACGTACAGGCGAGAACGTGAAAGCCTCTGCGGCGTTCGCTACCCAGAGTGCCTTTGCGGAGCGCGACAGTTTAAATGCCGCCCTGGCTCTGTAAGCGGTAGCGCCGCTGGGGGTCTGCTGGGGGGTCAGGAGTTCTCCGCTCTCTCTCCTTTCCAGTGTGGTTTGACTGTGAGCTGGGGAAGGTGAAGAAGCCAGCGCCTCCTGCCGAAATTCCTTCCGCCTCGAGCGCTCGGGGAGGCTCTCGCCCCCAAACTGAGTTGAAATTCAGTGTTTTCCTAGAGCTGGGTCTGACTAAGCCAGTCTAGAGGGAAGCCAGGAGCCTCGCCAGGGATTCTCCTGGCGCTGCCGCCCCCCATGCGCGGAGGCGAGGCACCCTCTGGCCAGTAGAAGAGCCCCCGAAGCCGCAGGGAGTTTGGGGTCCGGGGCTGAGCTGCCCGCGAGACGCGGGGCGCCGCTCGCCCCAGCGCCTCCGAGGCACCCGAAGGAATTTCTCAGGCAGGCGCTGCAGCTTTTTCCTTCGCACATTTACTAACCTTAATCTAAAAACCAAAAATCTCATTTTTTCTTTTCTTTTCTGTCTTTGTTGCTATTCCCCCCCCCCGTCCCCGCCACGCTCCACTCGCTGCTCCGCTCTCGCTCTCTGCATGACGCAGGACGGGGCTCTTCACGCCCGACATGGCCTTTGAAGCCATAGTGAAAAAACAGATTGTAAAGCTTAAAGAGCCCAGTTTGAAGTGTGTTGATCTGGTAGTCTCAGAGCTGGCCACGGTCATTAAAAAGTGTGCCGAAAAGGTAACGGCTCTTAATTCATCCCTTTTTGTCTAATCTGAACATCTGGAATATATCTGCTCCCGGGACCCAGCCGAGCAAAGCGAATTCAGCCGCGAAGGTTGTCGCTAATTCTGGGGGACGCCGTGTCCTTCTGACGCCCGAGCGCTTGTCGGAAAGGCCGGCAGATAGAGGCGGGGCGTCGACGCGGCTTCGCGGCACGGGTCCTGCCGAGCCATATTGCACAGGTGTTTGCTCGCCGCCCCCCACCCCGTAACGGCAAAGGCTAAAAAACGCTGCTCGCGTTGCCCAGATCCCACCCGCTCGCGCCTCGCTTAGCCGCAGCTCGCGCTTCGTGCCGCGAAAACCTGCTTGGCCGCGGGGTCCGAGGGCGGGGGGAAAAAACAACAAACAAACCCTGGATTTGGGTGTTTGGCATCGCTTCAAGGCCCCCGGGAAGGGGATTCTGCTGATCTTGTCGGATCTAGTGAAGAGAATCAAGTCTGTCGCTTCTTCCACCCCTGAGCCCCAGTTGTGTCCCCCTGGCAGAACTGGGGCTCGCTCCCGGCTGTCCCCCGTCCCCTTCGTGAGCGTCTCCTGTCGCTGGCTTGCTGCGGTGAGCGCTGGAGGCTGCCACGGTCCCCTCAGCAGCGTTTTTTTTTTCCCCCCCGGCCTTCTCCCTTTCTTTTCAGCTTGGTTCCTACCCCAGGTTACGAGAGGAGACGGAGAGGATCGTTACCACTCACATCAGGGAACGGGAAGGCAAAACGAAGGACCAGGTGAGCTCGCGCCATCTTCGCCTTGCCTAGAGGGCCACAAGGACGAGGCAAGCGCTGGCCGTGCTCCGCGGCAGCTTGGGCCCCGCCAGCCGGCATCTCCCCACTCGTGATCCCCAAGCTCCCTCTCGCGGCAGCTCTGGCATCTCCTGCGTGCTCGGCCGTGTCCCCGAGCGCACCCCCGGGGCTCCGCGGCCGCGCTGACCCAGCCGTGCCCCGGCTGCGGGCGTGCAGCCCTCCCGGCGGGGGGCCCGGAGAGCTGCGGTGAACGGAGCGAAGTGCAGTTAGTGCGGGTCACGAGCAGGGTCCCCAGGGCTCAGTGCTGGGGCCGGTCTTGTTTAATACCTTTATCAATGAGCGGGGCGAGGGGATCGGGCGCGCCCCCAGGGAGTTGCAGATGGCACTGAGTTGGGTGGGAGGGTCGAGCTGCTCAAGGGCAGGAAGGCTCTGCAGAGGGGCCTGGACAGGCTGGATCGATGGGCTGAGCTTAACTGGGTGAGGCTTAACAAGGGCCAGTGCCGGGTCCTGCCCTTGGGTCACCCCAACCCCAGGCAGCGCCCCAGGCCTGGGGCAGAGGTGCTGGGAAGTGCCCGGCGGGGAAGGCCCTGGGGGTGCTGGCTGAGAGCCGGCTGGGCATGAGCCAGCAGTGCCCAGGTGGCCAAGGAGGCCACCAGCCCCCGGGCTTGTGTCAGCCCTGGTGTGGCCAGCAGGGGCCGGGCAGGGATGGGGCCCCTGTGCTCGGCACTGGGGAGGCCCCACCTCGAATGCTGGGCTCAGGTTTGGGCCCCTGGGGACAAGAAGGGCCTGGAGGGGCTGGAGCGTGTCCAGAGAAGGGCAGCGGGGCTGGGGCAGGGTCTGGAGCACAAGTGTGCTGGGGGGTGGCTGAGGGGGCTGGGGGGGTTTAGCCTGGAGAAGGGGAGGCTGAGGGGAGCCCTTCTCGCTCTCTGCAGCTGCCTGAGAGGGGCTGGAGTGAGGGGGGGGTCGGTCTCTGCTCCCAAGTCACCAGGGACAGGACGAGAGGGAACGGCCTCGAGCTGCGTCAGGGCAGGTTTAGGTTGGGTGTGAGGGAAAATGTCTCCCCTGCCAGAGCGGTCAGGCCCTGGCACAGGCTGCCCCGAGAGGTGGGGGAGCCGCCATCCCTGGGGGGGTCAGACACCGCGCAGACGTGGCCCCTGGGGACGTGGGTTGGGGGGGGGGGGGGGTTGGGTTGGGGCTGGACTCGATGGTCCTCGAGGTCTTTTCCAACCGTAACGATTCCAAAATTCTAAACCCTCCAGATTCTCCTGCTGATCGACATTGAGCTCTCCTACATCAACACTAACCACGAAGACTTCATCGGATTTGCCAAGTAAGTCGCTTGCCGCTGGGATGGGTCCTCCAACTCCTGTTATAAACGAGGCTCCTGGTCCTGCCCCCAGTTTGCAGCGGGGGCGTGTGGGTTGCGTTACCCTTTCAGGGCCACCGGTGTGAAAACTGGTGGGGGATTCTCCCACCTCCCAGCGTAAATCACCAATTATCGGCGCTTTTTGCACCCGAGTTCTCTCAGATTTGCGATACGGGAGCTCCGCTTCTCCGCTTGCCCTCCGGCCAGTGTTAGAGGGCCTGGAGGTCTGAGCTAACCCCGCATCGTTCCTCAGACTCACCCGAAGCAGGGGTTGTCAGTGCTGCTCCTTAGGGCAGAGAGCCTGAAAAGCTGGAGCCGGCTCGTTCAGCCTCAGACGAACGGCTTAGTGCCCGCTCGCAGGAGCGCGTGCGATGAATTAAGGTAATTAAGGCTGTCCCGCAGAGGCACTGGGAATTTTCCGTGTCCCCCCAGGCACGCTGAGGGAATGGGAAACGCTTCTCCTGTCCCAGGGGAGCTGCCGCACTGGAGCTGAGGCGTCCCCCAGCCTTTGAGCCTTGTAACCCTCTGCCTAGGCAGGCGAGGCCGGGACCGGGAGCGGGGCTCTCCCGCTAGTCTGTCTTCCCTCAGCCTCGCCTTTCGGCCAGAGGATGGCTAGCGTTTTCCATCAGCGCAGCCCCGCGCTGGGCCGTAACTTCTCGGAAGCGCCCAGAGCCCCGGCTCGGGTGTCCCTGTGCGGAAGGAGCGGAGGCGAGCGCCTCTGCCCGGAGCTTCTCGCCATCTTCGCCCGCCAGAGCCCACACCACCTCCTCCTCTCGAAATTCCCCTAGCCTTCCTCTTGTTTTCTTTTCCCCCCTCTTTTTTTTTTTACGTCTCTGCTTTTCACCTTCATTCACAGTTCCTTCCTCTTCTCCTAATCTCTCCTGTTTTTCCTTTGAACCATCACCTCACTCTTTCCTCCGGACTCCTCTGAAACTCTCCCACTCCCCAGCTGTTACACTGAGCAGCACATGGCGACAGGGTGGGTACCTGCTCAAACAGCATGTCCTGGAGTGCCCGGGGCAGCCCCGCTTGCAGCTTCCCCTCCCCGCAGCCTTGCAGGGCTGTTTGGTGAGAGCCGGAGAGGCTTCTCCTCCAGGCTCAGCTTTGGATCGCGCTCGCAGCGGGGCTCAGCCGCGGGAGAGCTCCCCGCTCCCCTCCGGGACGCCGCGGCGCTCGGGCTGGCTCAGACCGGGCGCCCGGCCTTGCGTCCCGAGGGTTCAGGGAGGAACCGCGAGGGTCAGGGCCAGGCAGAGAGCGACGTCCCGCGCTCCCCCAGCCGGCAGGTTAGGGACGTCCTGGGTCGGAGGGACGGTGGCCGCTGTCCGCGCGGTCCCGCAGTCCCCTTCCCCAGGGCAAGGACCCCGTTTGTGCTTGTAAACTGCTGCTCCGTGGGGTGTCCCGGCATTATTCTAACTGTTTTCATGGATTTTGTTCCTGCTCCTGACTAACGGTTACGTCCCGCACCTCGCCCCTCGTCTCTTTGGTTGCTCAGGAGAGACAGGTAGCTTTCCCTCTGGTGCAGGTATGCTCTTTTCCGACCCTGGGGGGGGGAACTAGGAGGCTGCAGGTGTTTCTGGAGATGAGTCCTTCTGGTTACCGGCCTTGCGGTGGTAGGGGCGCATCGGCTCGCCTGGGTTCATGGACAGAAATCCCTTCTCAGTCGGCAGCCGCTGCCGATCCGCTCGGTGATTCCACTCCCGCACGTTACAGCCTTGCCCTTCGGAGCAGGCAGGCTCGTAAATGCCTGGAGATAAGGACTGTAAGGAAGGAGATAAAGCCGTCCGGGTTGGAAAGCCCCATCCCCCTCCCTCGGAACTGCTGTCTCATGAACGTCCAGTCCTGGGCAAAACTCTGGCGGGGGCTCCTCCGTCCGCGTTGCGACGTGCTGGCAGCGCGCAGGCTGGGTGGTCGCGGTTGAATTGGACACGTCGGGCTTCCCCTTTGGACTCGGCTCTTCCTTACGGCATTCCGGGTGGGAAGCGCGTCGTGGCCGCGCGGGCTCTGAGCGCTCGTCGCTTTGCTTTGCCTTCCCCTGCCTAAAGCTGCTCTTTTTGTTTTCCCGTTTCAGCGCGCAGCAGAGGAACACGCAGACGAACAAGAAAAGGGCCATCCCGAATCAGGTACGGCCGCCGGCTCCCCGGTCCTCCCTCGTCGCGTGGGGCAGAGGTAGCTCGCCAGGACCCCGCTCCGGCAGCCGCCAGAGCGGCCCGGAGCTGTTTCGCAGCTCTGAAATCGGGATTTGAGTTGATCCACCAAGCTCCTTCCTCGAGGGTTATTTGGCACCGGGGTCGGGGAAGGGCAAGACGGAGCTCTGGCTCAGGGGGCGGGAGCGTTTGCTCCGCAGGAGCTCCTCTAGAAGCAGGATTCGAGTTGATCCACCAAACCCTTCCTCGAGGATTTCACAGTGGGGTCGGGGAAGGGCAAGACGGAGCTCCGGCTCACGGGGCGGGAGCGTTTGCTCTGCAGGAGCTCCTCTAGAAGCAGCGGGAGTCGGGACAAGCCGGCTGGAGGAGCCCCGTGCTCTGACGTGGGGCAGGGTCTGGCCTAACTGCCCGCTCCCGCCCCTGGCGATCCACGCTAGCCCTCCAGGGTGGGGGGCGGAGGGGACGGGGGCCAGGAGGAGCGCGGGGACGTGCCCGGCAGCCGTGTCAGCCTCAGTTCTGTCTCACCATGCTGCCTCCCGCTTCCGAGAGGGTGTTTGCTATCCGGCGCGCATGACTGAGAGCAGGACGGGAAGCGGCCCTCGCACGGTGTTAGGTCTCGCAGTACCTAATGCAGACATTGCCTCGTGTTTGGAAAGAATGTAATGAAATATTAACACTGTAAAATTATAATTAATAGCATGTAACTGTTTTTCTTTTGCTGTTTTTCTGCTTTTTCCTACCATTTTTGTGCTTCCTGCTCTCTTCTCCCTTCCATCACTTTGTTTTTCTTCACTGTTCTGTCTCCTTGTCCTGCTTCTTTTTTTCCCTCCCCCTTAATTTTGCGCACCTAAAGGGTGAGATACTGGTAAGTACCCACATAGTGTGATAGTGCTGGTAGACGACACCCAGTGATGGACGTGGCCCTGCCAGAAAGACCTGTGAAACCTAAAACGATGCCTCCCGCTTCCCAGAATTGAGTACGCTGATGGCAGAGGAAGGTCAGGATTCCCCAAGGGGAGCAACGGGGCTCCGTGGCCTTAGTCTAGAGACGGGAATTGGGTCCATCCCCTTCATCCCCGTGCCTGGGCTCTTCCCACGGCCGCAAAAAACGGGGCTCGGGGCTGATCCCCGCCTGTGCCACGACCGTCGGGCTGCCGGCGCTGCCTGCCCTCGCTGGGAGCTCAGTACTGGGATTCAGGGCGTCAGTGCTGGTTTTGCTGGCCCGTGGGAGGCGAGAAGCCGCAGCTTTGGGGTTTTAGCACGGAGCTGCCCGCTGCCGTGGTGGGACGCGGCTCCATCGAGCGGAGCCCGCGCTGGAGGGAAGCTTAGGCAGGGGCGTCCCCTCTGCCCGTGTTTCGGGCAGGCGCGGCAGGTCGGAACTCGCCCCGCTGCGTTCGCAGCAGCTGCCCCTGGGGCCGGAGGTGCGTTTATCTCCCCCCAGGCCCCCGTTTTTGGGCTTGAGGGTGGTTCCCGAGCTTGCGCCGGCCGCGGTGTCGGCACAGAGATCCGGCAAGAAGCCCTCCTCTTCCGAGGCGCCTCTGCTCCCAGGTGTTAGCAGCTGGTGGAGGCAGACTTCGGGAGACCATCAGCTGCTTCCAGCCTCATTATTCACCCCACAGAGAGGTTTTCCTCGAGCGTACTCACTTCTGGGGAGGCGGAGGGCAGCGTTTCCCACCAGTGGAAAAGAGTTTCCCTGCCTGTGGTTGAGCGATCCCCTCTGGGGGCGGTGGGGTGGGCTGGGGGGCAGTCCTGACCCCACTGCTCCGGGCTCGGAGCCGAGCATCACTCTGGCGGTCCGAGAAAATGGAAGTGTCTGAGAGGGAAACAATCTCCAAACCCCCAATTTGGGCTTTACAGCCTCAAGGACCTCGGCTCAGGTATCGCCTCGGTCCCACGGGGTTGGCCGCGGCGCCCCAGTGTCCCCCCGGGGAAGGAAGCCAGGATAATTGGGCTCCTGCGGCCAGGGCCGGGCGCTGGGCTGGCGGATGAAGCCCGGAGGTTGGAGCTGGCTGCAGGTGAAGTTCCCCTGAGTCAACCGCCTCTATCAGCCTCACAGTCCCACGCAAAAGCGGCTGCAGCTCAGGTGCTACGTGCTTTCTTATCTCAAAAATGGTTTTTTTTATTTAATGAGGTGGCTGTAACGGCCCAGGCAAGCTCGGCGGCAGGAGGGACGTGGTGGCGAGGCAGCCGCCCTCCCGCCCCGCAGCCGGCAGCCGCCCCGCTCTCCCCGGGAAGGCCCGTACCTGCTGAAACCCCCGACTTACCAGCCGCACCCGCAGCTCCGGCAGCCTCGCGGGGCCCCGAGCCCGTTTCCCGTCTCTTCCAACCGTTCAGACACTTCCATTTTCTTTTAGCACCGCCCAGATGTTGCCGCAAAACCAAAGGAAACCCCCCCGAGGGCCCGTCTCTTGCCTCCCACACGACGGTTTCTGTGCAGGGCCGCTCTCCCATCGCTGGCTGTGTGGCTGTGATCGTGCTGGGTGACGGGAAGGTGGAGGTCTGACACTTAAGGATTCGAGGCGCCGGCCCGGTACCGCGCTGCTTCTGATTCGGAGCCGGGCAGAGCTGTGCAGCCCCCCTGCAGGGGAAGCTCGCCCGGCTCACGAGCCCTAAAAACCATGGGTGCTCTCACCAAAACCAGTCCGTTTTAAAGGAACTTTCTTGTGGGCTCTCCGCTGTGCTGCTCGGCGCCGGCCTCTGCGGCTCAGCCTTCCTCTCTCCTCCTCCTCCTCGACCTGCATTTGCGGGTGGAGGAGGCGTTCCGGGTCCTGCCTCCAGCCAGCGCGCAGCTGGGCTGTCTCTGGCGCTGCAGGGTGCCCTCCCCTCCTCTCCCCTTCTGCAAAAGAGATCAAATCGTGGCTTTGCTCGAACGCTCCGGCTCCCTCTGCGCTCCCCGGGCCTCTCCCCATCCCCCTGCCCCGGAGGCAGATTCCCTGGTCCTTCCAATCCCCTCCAAATCTGTCCCAGCACCTGCCGGAGCCTCTAAGCCACCTCGCAGGACTTGCTTTGCTGCCGAACCTTTCCCCTCTGCCCTTTCCTTGTCCCTGATCCTCTCAGCTGCTCCATCTCCACCCCCCCCGCCCCAGTTCCTTTAAAACCAGACTCAGTTCAAATTCAGAGATGTTTTTTTTAAGTGCGAATCGGCGTCTCAAACATGCCGGAGCGAATCAGAAGGTGAAATCTTTAACCTGACAACCTCTGCCATCTTAACTTCAGGGCTCCTTCCTTCCCCTCGCCAGAAAAATCTGTACGAGTTAAGTTTTAGCTCTAGCTGCCTGTGCCCGCTGGCGCACCGAGCTTTGTCTGTGCCTAACACGGCGGATTTTGTCGTGGCTTTTACGTTGGCAGCCGCCTGAGCAGTCTGAAAGCGAGAGCGGCCCCGGCCCCATCCCTCGGTAGGTTCCCCGGCAGCGCACGGAAAAGCCTCAGCACGAAAGGGCTGGCGCTGGCTCCGTTTTAGCCGCTTGATCCCGGCATTGAGATTAAAGCCCTGCCTTGGTCTCGAGCTGCTCAGAGCTGGTTCCCGTAGAAGCCGTAACAAACTCTGCGTCTCGCTCGCGTCTAACTCCTCTCTGCTTAACCGCAAGGGTTGTTCGTTCTCCCTCCCATCCATGCTTCGGACTGACTTGAATCAACCCCCCCAGACGCATTTTCCCCACGTCTGCCCATTACTAACCCGTGTGGTGGCACTAACCCCTGTGAAGCGCTGGGGTAGAAAAGCCGGGGCCCCGGCTTTGCCGAGCCGCCGCGGCGACGCTCGGCGCAGGGCGCCTAAAGCACCCCGTGACGCGGGATGCCGCTCGTGTACCGGGAAGGTGCGTGCGGGCTGCTGAACGGGGCGGGGGTCCGCGTGCTCTGCCACCCCCCCCCCCTCCAGCCCGGCTGGGCTCTCCCGAAGTAGTCCGGCAGGAGCGGGCGCTTGTCGGGCAGCTCCCCGGCAGCTTTCAGGTCCCTGGCAGCGGCCGGTGTTGCTCTTTGCGAGGCAGCTCCCGCCCCGGGGGAGGTCTGACCCTCCGCCTCCGGTGGCCGGGCGCCTCCAGAGCAGAGTCCCAGCTGGATGGGGAGACACAGCGGAAGCAGCCAGGTTGGGGGGGACCCTCCGCTCCCCCTCCTTCCCCGCGAGCGGGGTCATTTGCAGCTCCCTGGCATCTGGAAGCGCGGCGCGGTTCTGCCGTGCGGCTCACGCAGCGGCCGGCCTAGCGGCTCCGTGGTAAAACCGCGGGGGTGATGGTGAGAGGAACGCCGCTCCCCTGCGGCCCTGGCAGGGGGAGAGACTCGCAGCTCGGTCCGGAGGCTTCTGCCGCAGCGCTGGGGCCCGTGCCAAGCGGCGGTGGCCTGCCTCCGGACGATAGCTCCCAGAACAACGGAGGAACCCCGCCGGGCAGAGCGTAGTCCTGCCGGCACTTGAAATGCTTAGAAAACCCCCTGCCTGGCCCAAAGACGGTGCTTGTGGGGCTGGTGGGAGTCAGTCTGCCGCTCTCGGGGGCGGCCGGGCAGCGTCTAACCCTCTGCTCGGCTGAGCGGCGCGCTCGCTAGTCCCAGTCCAGCCCCGGATTGCCCGGGCTCAGGGCTAGGAGCGATTCCAGCTTCCAGCACGTCTCCGCTGCCCGCTCTGGCAGCTGCGAGCGGTTTGTGATAAGTCAAGGATGTTTTCCCGGAGGCAGAGGGTGTCCCGGCAGGGATCTGCTGTCTCTGAGGTGCCCCCAGCGATGGGGCAGTTGTTCCACAAGGGTTTTTTGTCTCGGGGAAGCTGTTCCAGGCACAGGGATGCTCCTTGGCATCGGCAGGGTGGTTCCCCTCTAGCTCCGACGGCGCGGAGACAGGCGTGGGATAGCCTAGCGAGGGCTCTCCTGCGCGGCTGCTGCGGGGGCCGGCTGCGGCATCGTGCGAGCTTCCTCGCCACGGGCTCTGGGAGAGAGCGCGAGTGCCGCGGTGGAGATCCCGGGGCTGATTTTTAGGACAGGGAACGCTGCGGCCAGCGCGGTCCTCGTGCATCGTGTCATGAAAAACTGCTGCTTTGCAACGTCAGGCTTTGGCAATCTCGCTTCAGCGCGCTGCTGCCCCGATGGCCGGCGGCTGCTGCTACGTGTCGCATGCGAGGTCCGTCCGTGGGGCTGCGAGGAAGCCTTTCCCCAGGGGCTACGGGCTCGGCAAGCCCTGCCCGCGAGCAGGCGGAGGAGCTGCCCCGTGGGGAGGCTGCTTTGGGGCAGGGGGCAACGCGCGAGAAGGGGGAGTGGGTTTGGGTGAAAACCACGCCATTTCTCGGTTGTAACGAGGCTGAGGGCTGCCTTGGCCGCGCTCAGCGAGGGCACGCGCTCACGGAGACCCTGACACAGCAGGGATGGGGAGAGCGGCTCCGGTAGTTGCTGGACTGGGTAAGTTGGTCCTTGCTCCGAGGAACGTGCCCCAGCTGACAGGGCTCCGTTAGGCTCCGCAGACCTTTCCTAGCCTTGTTCGCGGGCGGTGGCTTTGAAACAGGCGGGGCGGAGGCTGGGGTCTGCTTGTTACGGTGCTCCCGGCACCGCCACGCTCCCTGCCGACCTTCGGGACGGAGCGGCACCAGCGCCCCGGTGCGGGACACCCCAAAACACCCCTCGGCAGGGACCGTAACGCCCCCGGGCAGCTCCGGTCCTCTCTTAAACCCGAGACACGCTCTGAATTCCTGCCTGTCTCGTCCCGTTGGGGCACCGGAGCTTTTGCTCTGCGTCACCTCTCCTGCGCGGGGCCAGGCTGCTGCCGGCTGACCGGAGTTAACGCGGAGTAGGGTTCGGGTCTGGCCGTTGCCGCAGCCTCTTGCCGCGAGCGTGGGCAGGGGCTCGCTGCTTTCCTCGCCCAGCTGTGGGAGCTGGAAGAGCTCCAGACGTCCCCGCCACGTGCTGCTAGCTTACCTGTGAGACGGGGCCTCGAAATCTGCCTGGTTGAGGGTCTTCCGCTGAGGCTAGGGCTTTCTGTGACGGGACTAGGGGGGCTTTTGGGCTCGGGAGCGCTTCCCCTTGCTCTCTGTCTGGGGATCTCCCCCCAGGGACTTCGCAGTAGCCTGTAACCTCTTCTTCCTTCCTCCCCTCCGCTCCCCACCGCCACTCCTCTCTCTCCAGGTGATCCGCAGAGGCTGGCTGACCATCAACAACATCAGCATCATGAAGGGAGGCTCCAAGGAGTACTGGTTCGTGCTGACGGCCGAGTCGTTGTCCTGGTACAAGGACGAGGAGGTGCGTGCGAGCGCGGAAGGATGGGGTTTGGGCGGGGGGATGCTCTGTGATTCACGGGGCGCGGGCGAGGAGAGCCTCGGGCCGGGGGTGCGAATGAGCACCCAGGAGTGATGAGCATCATCGGTCTCCGGACGTGCAGGAGCGCGGGTCTCCTCTGGAGGGTGCCCTGCGGACGCCACGCAGCCCCAGCCGGCAAATCCCGTGTCTCCGCACGCTCCCCCAGACCTCGGCATTGTGTAAACACAGATAAACCGGGAGACACGGGCAAGGGGAGGTCCTGCGGGGTCCGGCTGCCCCGAGCCCAGGGGGGGTGGCCGTGCCGTGCGGCACCCGCTGTGCCCTGCCTCTTTCAGGGGAGGGTTTCTTTGTCTCCCATCGCCCTTGTTGCGAGACCTCCAAGAAGGACCGGGGACCTCCCTTTACCACCTCCCTGCCCCGTCCCAGCCCCCGAAGCCGGGTCGGCAGCCGGTTCCCGGTTTATCCATCCCAAAACGGCAAAGCCGGAGTTGCGGCGCGGGGGGCCGGGAGGGAAACCGTCTCCGTTCTGGCCCTGGGGAAAGGAAAACCGCCGGTGCCGCGCAGGGCTTGGCTGTGGGCGAAGGAAAGCGTAGTCTCTGACCCCCTGGGACCGGCAGTTTATCGTCGCCAAGCCCCGACCCCCCTCGGCCGTTCCCCCCGGGGTTGCGGCGGCGCTGGTCTCACGTCGCCCAAAGGCCGCGTTGGGGCAGGAGGTGCCCGATGGGGTTAATGTCCCCGCGCCGGGGCGGAGCTGCTGCCATCAAAGCTGGGGGGAAATGGGGAGCGGGATCTGGGCTGGGCAGGAGCCGGCTGAGCCCGCGCTGCCCTCCCGGCGGGGACGGCCGAGGCACCCCCGCTGCCCCGCAGCCCTGCCTGCGGCGGGCGGGAGGTGGGGTGCGCGCCGGGGCGGGGGGCATCGCGCGGCGACCCCGACCCCCCTCCCCAGCCGGTGCCGGGAGGGAACCCAATTCCCTCTGCTCCTGGGGTTTCTGTGGGCCGGGACCCCACAGGTCCCTTCTTGTCCCCCGTTGGGTGTCCGGGAAGGGGCCGCCGCTGCTCCCAGCCCCGTTTGCCCGACCCACGTCGGGGGATCTCCCGCCTCCCAGCCCTCGGGCTGCACATCCCGCTCCCCGGCCTGCCCGGGGCGTCGGTAGCTCACCCCAAAAATCGGGATTTCACCGCTCAAACCCCAAGCGATTTCTCTGGGCTCGACCCTCCCGGGAACCGGCCGGTGGCAGGGCCGGCATCTCCTGCCCGCGCCCTGTCCGAGCTGCCGGAGCCACCATCTCCGTGGCGTCGCGGTCTCGGCCGCGCCACTTTCGTATTTCAGATTTTCCAGCATTTCCGCCCCCACAGTCTGAAAAATCGGCCCATGATCTCGCCTTTCCCCTTACGTCACCGGCCGCCCGGCCAGATGCTGCGGTGAGGGGCGGGGGGCGGGGGGGTGCTGGCTCGCGGGGCGTTCGGGGGGTACGCCAGGGGTTCGGTGTGGCCGCCGCCTCGCCAGAGCCCAGCACGCGGGTCAGAAAAAGGAGACGTGAACACAACTTTTTATTTCCCGGGAGCCGCTCGGCGGCTGGACGTCGGGCGCGAGGGCAAAGCCCGGCCTTCCTTTGTTCATCCTTTATCTTCCAAGCGCTCTGCAAAGGTGAACGTCTCTCCCGAGCCGTGCAGTCCCGTTTTAACCTCTCTTCCCCGGCCGCCCCCCACCCAGCCCTCTTTAAACCTGCCTCCTAAAAGAGAAGGAGACGTGTCGAGCTGGTAACGCTCCCTCCGGCATGCTTCCCCCCTCGTCGGACCCCGCCGGTGCTCCCCTGGTTTCCTGCGCGGAGGCCGCTCGGGGGGCACGCCTGGCCCCTCCGCGGCGGGTAATGAGAACCAGCCGGCCGGGGATGAATGAGGCTCTGTCTTCTGGAAGCCCAGCTCTCCCTGCCCCCCGCTACCGCCAAACCCCCCCCTCCCCAAACCCCCGCCGTTTAAAAAAACGAGCCCGCCGAGCGCTGCAGAGCCGGCACCCAGCGCCCTGGGGGTTTTGGGGGGGATGGAGCCCACCCCCTGGCCTCCCCGCCGCGAGGGGGGAAGCGTGGGGAGCGGCGCCCGGCCGGGCTCCCCCCATGGCTTTGCCCTCCCGCTCGCGCCGCCGAGGCAAAAAACCAACCCAAACCCCCCCCCAAAACCACGCCGCCTCCGCGAGTCGGAGCAAAAAATCTATTTAATCTCCCTAAAAAAGGGCCGAATCCGGGCTCTCCCCCCCCCCAACACACCCCCCACCCCCTTACCTTGCGGCTGCTGGGGCGCTGCTGGGGCGCTGCTCGGCCAAACCCGATCTAACCAATGTGCAGACTACTGTACAACTTTAAACCCTCCTGAACAGGTAGTCTGAACACTGGGCAGGCTGGGCTGGAGTCTCCGGCTTCCCACGGCATCCAGGGGGGGGGTTAGTTTTAATTTCTCCCCCTCCCGTTTTGTTTTGGGTTTGTTTTTTTTTTTGGTTTTGTGTTTTTTTTTTTTTTTTTTTTTTTTTTTAATAAGGAGAGAAGCCCGATGGGCGAAAGGAAACTGCTTTGTCTCTCTTCTGACGTGGCAAAGTCCTTGCAACCGAATCCAGTCTGGAAAAAAGTTGTGGGTTTTTCAGGAAATCATGAGGAGGAGTGTGGGGCGGCGGTGGAAGGGGGGCGGGGGGGGGGAAGGCTTTGGGTTCGTGGCCTCTCTACAAAGGCGAACGTCACTTTTTGGGACCGTGTGCGCAGCATCTGGAGACAAAGTGGAGCTGGAGCTGTTCTAAACAATTCCAGATGTGGCGTTTCGGCAGCGGCTCGGCTGGGTGGCCCCTCGGCGGGGCCGCAGAGCAGCCTCTTAACATCGGCAGCCGCCTTCGTGCCAGACTGCGAGGCCTCGGCTCCTTCCAGCCCTGCCCTCCGGCACCGATGGGCGCCGGTGGGGGCGGGGGGCGAGTCCCTGGGGCCCCCCGGAGCCGGCGCGGTGGGCTCCGGAGGAGCCGGCCCCGTGCCGTGCCGAGGGAGGGCAGCTACGGCGCAGGCAGGGCAGCCGTCGGGCAGCGTCCCGGGGCTGCCCGCAGCCCTGCAGGGACCAAATCCCTTTCTCCGGTGGCTTCCTCGGCGCGGCCGGGCGCGCCCTTGGGAAGGCGGCGAAGCCGGGGGGACTCGCGGTCCGTTCTCGCGCCGGAGCCGCGGCTGATCCGGGGGGAGGCTCCTGGGGGGCGGGGAGCAGGTCGCTCCGTCCCGGGTCGAGCTCTCGGCTCTGGCGGGGGGACGGCGTGCCGTGGGCCGAGCCGGAAAGCGCGGCTCGGTGGCCCTTGCGTGGCGGGGGCGTGAGGAAACGGCTGCCCCCTCCGTCGCGGGAGCGCCGGTCCCCGCGTGCGGTGCTCCTAGGGCTTGGCTTTTCCTTCTGCTCGGGGCGTCTCGCCGGCGTCGGCAAAGCGCCGCTCGCCCTCACCCCTCCCTTCCCCTTGTCCCCCCTTCCAGGAGAAGGAGAAGAAATACATGTTGCCTTTGGATAACTTGAAAATCAGGGACGTGGAGAAGGGCTTTATGTCCAACAAGCACGTCTTTGCCATCTTCAACACAGAGCAAAGGTAAGGGCCGCGAGCCGGAGCGGCGGCGGCCGGCTGCCTCCCGGAATGCCTCCGGGCGTCGCGCCGGGCTCGACACGCAGCCGAACGCGCGCCGGGCTCGGCGGGCTGGTCCGAACCGGGGCCGCGCGGCCGGCTTCCCCGTCCGCTCGGCGTCGCGCTCCGAGGCAGGAGCGCCTGTGAGCTGCTGGGGGAGCGTTTCTCCAGAGGAAGCGGCAGCTTCCCCAGTATTTATATCCACGTTCTGGAGGGATTTGAGGCTTCCTCGGGCTCCCTGGTGTCGAGGGCTCGTGGTGCTGGAGGCCTCACCGGTGCTCTGCTGAGCCTCCCGCCCCCGAGCCGCGCTCCCGGCCGCCCTCAGGGTCCTCACCCCCGGCTCTGCTCCCTCTTCCCTAGGAATGTGTACAAGGACCTCCGTCAGATCGAGCTGGCCTGCGACTCCCAGGAAGACGTGGACAGCTGGAAAGCCTCCTTCCTCCGAGCGGGAGTTTACCCAGAGAAAGACCAAGTAAACACTCCCTCTGACTTGCCCGAGCCCTCCCGGAGCAGGCTGGCCGCGGGGTGCTGTCCGAGACCGGCCCGGGGAGAGGCTGCCAGAGGAGCCTTCAGACCTGGGAGCTCTTGGCTTGGGTCCCGGTGTGTCACAGTAGGTTCTCGGATACCCTGGAAAATGCCGTGGTATCGCAGAAGAGGACGAACTTTATAACGCGGCGCGAGTCCGTGCCGCAAAAGCATCCGCGTAGGATGGACCTAGGTGGAAGGGACAGGGAATAAGTGTGGAGCAGAGGGGTTTCTTTCCGGGTCTGTCGGAGCCCGACAGTAACTTGTGCCCTGCTTTCCCTGAGCAGACTGAGAACGAGGACGGCGCCCAGGAGAACACCTTCTCCATGGACCCGCAGCTGGAGCGCCAGGTGGAAACCATCCGCAACCTTGTCGACTCCTACGTCGGCATCATCAACAAGTCCATCCGGGACCTCATGCCAAAGACGATAATGCACCTCATGATAAACAACGTGAGTGGCGGGCGGCGGGGAGCTGCCGGGGCTTTCGGGGCGCCCCGGGCGCCGGCGAGGAGACCTGGGCCCCGCTCAGCGCCGGGGGCGAGACGGGGCCGCGCCGCCCTCGTCACCGAGCCAGGCCCCAACCACGGGATTTGGTGATCTTTCGATTCTTCATTTCTACGTCTTTGCCCTCGGGCTGCGTGGCAGCGCCTGTGCTGAGGGCGCTTCGCGTCTCGGCCTTTCCTCCCGCCCCGGTTCTGGCGAACGGGGGGCGCTGAACCCTCCCGCGAGTCCCGACTCGCTCCGCGTCCCTTCCAGAGCCGGGAGGGGCGGCCCCCGCGCCTCCGGGTGCTCCGGCTCCTACCCCACATCTACCGACACTGCCGGGTTCCGTATCTCGGGGCCGACCTTCGCTCGTTTTCCTCCTCAGACCAAGGATTTCATCCACTCGGAGCTGTTGGCCTACCTGTACTCCTCCGCCGACCAGAACAGCCTGATGGAGGAGTCGGCCGACCAGGCGCAGCGCAGGGACGACATGCTGCGCATGTACCACGCCCTGAAGGAGGCCTTGAACATCATCGGGGACATCAGCACCAGCACCGTCTCCACGCCGGTTCCCCCGCCCGTGGACGACACGTGGCTGCAGACGAGCAGCGGGCACAGGTACGTTCGGCGGGGAGGGGAAGCGGCGGCGCCGACGCGGGTAACTCGGATTTGGGCGTTCTCCCAGGGGGAAAGGAGGGGCTGCGGGCTGCCGGCGCTCCGCCCCCTGAGGTGCTTTCTCTCCTCCGCAGCCCCCCGCCTCAGCGCAGACCTCCCTCCGTCGTCCTGCCGCCGGGCCGGCCGCCGGCCGTCAGGGGTCCGACGCCGGGGCCGCCCCTCATCCCCATCCCCGCCGGGGGACCCTCCTTCGCGGCTCCCCCCATCCCCTCGCGTCCTGGACCCCAGAACATCTTTGCTGCTAATAACGACCCCTTCTCAGCCCCTCCTCAGATCCCGTCGCGGCCGGCACGCGTCCCCCCCGGCATTCCTCCCGGCGTGCCCAGGTAAGGGAACGCGCTTCGGCAGGCTGCCCGGGGCCGGGGCAGGCTCCCGCCCTCCCGAGGGGGCGTGGGGTGCTCTGCGGCCCCCCTCGGGCTTTCCTGAACGCCTCCGAGGTGCGAAACCCCTCGGTCGGCGGCAGATCCCGGGGCGGGAGCCCCGCTCCCCCTCGTCCCCGTGCCGCGAGCGAGGTCCCGCTGGGACGCGGCCTTGAGCCGAGCCGCCGCCGCGAGGCCGCCGCGCTCACGCCTCTGTTCCCCTTCTCTCTGCAGCAGAAGACCCCCGGCCGCGCCGAACCGGCCCACCATTATCCGACCGGCCGAGCCCTCCCTGCTCGATTAAGCGCCCAGGGGCTGGTGGCGACTCCCGGAGCGGCTGCCCCCACGCCCGCCGCTTCCCTTTGCCGTTGTTTTGAGGGGGGGAAAAGGGGAAACAACAAACCAACCCACCCCCAAACCCCCAACCCTGCGTCTAATCTCTCTGATTTTGAAACCATCCTACCTGCGATCAGCTCAGCGGAGCGGTTCGGCCGCGGCCGATCCCCCCCGCAGCGCGCCGCGGCCCCCTCCTCGGCCCTGGCGCGCCGACGCCGGCGGCGGCGGTTGAGGCCGGGCGGTTTTTCCCTCGCCTCCGCCGCGCCCCGCTCTGCCCCCCACCTGTATAATAAACCGCGGAGGATTATATATATTTTTTGGGGGTTGGAATATTGCACTTTGTCCGAAATCCCTCTCCTCTCTCCCGCCCCCCCGGGACGCCGGCGGCGCTCGGTGCCGTGGGGCGGCCTGAATGTGCGCGGCGCGGGCGGGAGAGCTCGGAGGCGGCCGGTTCAAACGCCGCCGCCCGTCTCTGGCGGCGCCCAGGAGCTCCTCGAGCTGATCCGATTCCTGCCGATTCGCTTGCTTCCTCCTTTTTCCTCCTCCTCCTCCCCCCACCACGACCCCCACCAGAATTTTTTGTATTAATATATTATATATAAAACTTAGTGATTTTTGGTTTTCCTCTCCCAAACCCGAAAGCCGATTGCTAATCTTGACCATAGCCTATATTTCAGTTTTTATAGCTTTGAGGAAAATTTATATATGGAAAACGATGGGACTGCGGGCAGCGATCCGCGGATGACCCTGGCCCGCCGCGGAGCAGGAGCAGACCCCGCAGCTGGGCCTTGCCTCGCGAGGGGCCGCCCCGGCCGCCGACCTCAGGTATTTCCTCGGCGAGGCCGGGCTCGGCGCGAGGGAGGCTGGAGGAACGCGGCGGGGACGGGGCGCAACGCGCCGGGGCCTCCCCGGGGTTGGCGTCGCGACCCCTCGCCCGCAGCGGGCGTTCCCAGCCCCGAGGAAGAGGAGGGAGCGTGTCTCCCCGCTGCCTCGAGCCCCCCACCCCCGCCCAGGGCAAAGGGGGTTCCTGGGGGGGGGGAGGGGAGGATGCAGCTGCCCCCCCCCCCCCCCCCCCCCCAATAACCCCGCGCAAGGCTGCGGCGTCCCGGGGTTGGGGGTCGGTGGCCGGGAGGGCGCTCGGCCCCCCCCCCGCGCCCGCAGCGTGTCCCCCCCACCCCTCCCGCCGCCGCCTCACACACCGGTGCCTTCCCGGGGGGGGCCGCGCCGCGGCTGGGAGCGGAGGTTGTAAATATTTTTACAGACTCTATCAATTCTATTCAAAAAAAAAAACAAAAACACCAAAAAAAAAAAAAAAAAGGAAAAGGAAAAAGAGAAAAAAAACCACCAAACCACCCCCCCCCGACCCAAAAATAATGTAGGTTTTTTAAAAACATCGACCTCCCCCCCCCCAGCGGGGCTGCGGGAGCGCCGAGCCCCCCCCTTCGCGGCGAGGTGCCCTTGGGGGTCCGTCGCCCCCCACCCCAAATTAATCCATTAACGAGCCCAGCCTGCCGCGCCGGCTGCTGGCGTCCGGCCGGGCACCCCCCCACCCCCCCCAGCCCGCCTCTCGGGGGGGCGGCGGCGTCCCCACGCGGGCAGGGGTCCCGTCGGGCGCTCGCCCCTGGGCGCTGCCCCCGCCCGGCCGCCAGCCTGCAAGTGCCTCCGGTCTGTACCCATTAATGAACTAAAAAAAAGTTAAAAAAAAAAAAGAATAAAGGGAAAAAAAAAATAATTCCCGCTTTGCGGGGAAAGTCTCTGGCGCTTTTGGGGGGGGTCGGGCTCCCCCTTCCCTCGCCCTCCTGCCTCCCAGTGCCGGTGGGGGGCTCGGATCCGGGGGGGCTTTGGGGGGCTCGGATCCGGGGGGGGCTTTTGGGGGGCTCGGATCTGGGGGGGGCTTTGGGGGTCTCGGATCCAGGGGGGGCTTTGGGGGGCTCGGATCCGGGGGGGGCTTTTGGGGGGCTCGGATCTGGGGGGGGCTTTTGGGGGTCTCGGATCCGGGGGGGCCTTTGGGGGTCTCGGATCCAGGGGGGCTTTGGGGGGCTCGGATCCGGGGGGGGCTTTGGGGGGCTGGGATCCGGGGGGGGCTTTGGGGGGTCTCGGATCCGGGGGGGGCTTTGGGGGTCTCGGATCCGGGGGGCTTTGGGGGGCTCGAATCCGGGGGGGGGCTTTGGGGGGTCTCGGATCCAGGGGGGCTTTGGGGGGCTCGGATCCGGGGGGGCTTTGGGGGGCTCGGATCCGGGGGGGGCTTTTGGGGGGTCGCGGATCCGGGGGGGACTTTGGGGGTCTCAGATCCGGGGGGGCTTTGGGGGTCTCGGATCCGGGGGGGCTTTGGGGGTCGCGGATCCGGGGGGCTTTGGGGGTCTCGGATCCGGGGGCTTTGGGGGGTCGCGGATCCGGGGGGGCTTTGGGGGGCTCGGATCCGGGGGGGCCTTTGGGGGTCTCGGATCCGGGGGGGCTTTGGGGGGCGCGGATCCGGGGGGGCTTTGGGGGGTCGCGGATCCGGGGGGGCTTTGGGGGGTCTCGGATCCGAGGGGGCCTTTGGGGGGCTCGGATCCAGGGGGGGCTTTGGGGGTCGCGGATCCAGGGGGGCTTTGGGGGTCTCGGATCCGGGGGGGCTTTGGGGGGGTCGCGGATCCAGGGGGGGCTTTGGGGGTCGCGGATCCGGGGGGCTTTGGGGGTCTCGGATCCGGGGGGGCTTTGGGGGGGTCTCGGATCCAGGGGGGCTTTGGGGGGCTCGGATCCGGGGGGTCTTTGGGGGTCGCGGATCCAGGGGGGCTTTGGGGGGCTCGGATCCGGGGGGGCTTTGGGGGGTCGCGGATCCGGGGGGGACTTTGGGGGGGCTCGGATCCGGGGGGGGGGCTTTTGGGGGGCTCGGATCCGGGGGGCTTTGGGGGGCTCGGATCCGGGGGGCTTTGGGGGGCTCGGATCCGGGGGGGCTTTGGGGGTCGCGGATCCGGGGGTCTCTCCCGCAGGCTGCTGAAGCTGCTGCCGGTGCGGTTCAGCCGCCTCCCGAGGTGGGGGCTCCAACCCAGCCCGCTCCATGAGGCCATGGAATAAAAAAGGGGGGGGGGGTCGCAGGGTGGTCGCGGGGCGGGGGGGGCCGCGGCCCCGGCTCCCCCCGGCTGCTCCACCGGGTCTCGCTGCGGCCCAGCGAGGGGTCCGTCGGCCGAGACCCCCCCCCAGCACCGCGGCCCGTGGCGGGCGCTGTGACGAGGGGCTCCGGGCTCGGCCAGTGCTTCTCCCGGCGTCGGCAGGGCTCGGGGGTCCCCGCTCTGGGGGTCTCCTGCGGCCGGAGCAGCCACACGGTGCGGGGGGGGTCCCTCACCCGGGACCCCCAGGGGTGGGGGGAGGCTCCGCTCTCACTAAACCCTCTTTTTATTCTCTTTTTCCTCTCTTTTTCCTCCCCCCAGGAGAGCGGCTCCATCCGCGCCCCCCCGGCCCTTCTGAGCCCCGCCGGCCGTGCCACCCCGAGCCCCCCCGATTTCCGAGTGTTCCCCCCCGCCCCAACCCCACCTCCATCCCCACCCCCTCCCCATTTACCGGCACCAGGAGCGATGTTTGCTGCTCAGATCCCCTTTTCGGGGCGTTTTCAGTGCTCCGCGTTCTCCTCACGCCGCCCTCGGTTCTGTTCAGCCCCCTCCTGCGGAGGACGGGCCCCCCCCCGCCCCCCTGAATCCCCCCGAGCCGCAGGGAGACCCTGGGGGGGGGCGATGGGAATCATCCCCGTGACTCCCCCAGTGCCCCAAATAAGTGGATTCTTTCCTAAAAGGCTCAGGGACACGTTATTGGAGCAAGGGACGCGATTCTGGGGGGGACGCGCGTCTGGGGGGGGGGACACGCGTCTGAGGCCCTTCGGTGATTAAATACGGGGGGCAGCGCCCCCGGTTTCGCCCCCAAACCCCCCTCGCCCGGGGTTCGCGTCGGCTCCAAGACACCGGGGAAGGAAGTCGGGCAGGTTTAATCCCGGCCGGGAGGGAGAAGCGGGGACACGTCGCTCCTCCGGCGCCGTCCCGGCAGGCAGCGGAGTCCCGCGTCCGTCCCGTCTACGTCCGCACCGTCCGTTTGTCCTCGAAGAGGCTCTTCAGCATGTAGACCTGGAGGAAGGCCACCACCACCAGCACGCCCAAGTTCACGGCCGACCAGAAGTTCACGCGGCCCAGGTTGCTCTCCTGCAGGTTACGGTCTCGGGCCTCGAAGGCTCGAAGCAGCGTCTGCATCTGGATGCTCCGTTCCAGGCGGCTCCTCATGGTCTCGATGGATTCCTGGGGGCGGGGAGGGAGGCGCCGGTCGGACGCGCCCCGCGGCCCCCTCAGGGAACCCCGAGGTGCTTTGGGGGGACACGGGACCCTTCGAGCTCGCCCAGCCCAGCCCCCTGCCCCGAGCAGGGACGTCTTCCCCGAGCGCGGGTTGCCCCGAGCCCCGTCCAGCCCCACCTCCGGCGTTCACGGGGCATCGGCCCCTCTCGGGGCGCCCCGGCCCGGGGACTCGCCCCCCTCGGCGCCGGGGAATTCCCGCCTCGGCTCCGCTCGGAATCTCCCCGCCGGGAGTTTGAAAGCGCCCGCCCTCGCCCCGGCGCCGCGGGCCCGACTAAGGAGCCCGGCCCCGTCTGCGGGAGCCGCCTCCTCCCCGGGCTGAACACCCCCGGCTCCCCCAGAGGGGTTCCAGCCCTCGGACCCTCCCCGCGGCCGCCTCCGGCCCCGCGCCCGCACGGCCGCGGCCTCCCCGTGCTCAGCACCGCGGCACCCGGCGAAATCACGGAACCGGGGAATAATTTCGGTTGAAAAAAAAAAGACCTTTTGAGGTCGTCGAGTCCAACGGCAAAGCTGGCGCCGGTGCAGGCGGGGCTCCGGGGGCAGAATCCCCCCCCTCGCCCCACCGGCGGGGCCGCCCGGGCTCCGCAAGACCTTGCACTTGACCTCGTCGACCTTCATCCCCACCTTGATGTCCTCGATCTTGACGTCCAGCGTGTCGTCGGGCTCGGCTGCCTCCAGCCAGGCGTCGCCTTCCTCCTCCTCCTCCTCCTCCTGGGCGCTGTCGAAGATGAGCTCGAAGAACACGAGTTTCTCCGAGATGGCGCTGAAGGAGTTGTCGAAGCAGAGCTTGTAGTCGCCGGCCTCGGTGGGCTCCACGCTGCAGGGGGAGAGCGGGGTCGGCGGGGCGGGGCGGGGCGTGGCGGGGCGTGGCGGGGCAGGGCGGGGCTCACGTGTGCGCGCCGTCGGAGCGGCGATACTCGCTGACCAGCAGCAGCCCCGAGGGACTCTCCAGGGAGAAGTCGACGTCCAGCCCGGCCCCACCGATCACCTGCCGGAACCGGGGATGGCGACACCGGGGAGCGCCGGGACTGGGACCCCCCGCCCCGCCCAGACCCCTCCCGGTACCAGCACCCGCCCGCCCAGCCCCCTCCTGGTACCGGGGACCCCCTGCCCACGTACCCAGCACCCTCCCATTACCAGGGACACACCCCCCCGCCCCCGCCCGGACCCCTCCCGGTACCGGAGGCCCCCTCTCCTGACCCGCCCAGCCCCCTCCTGGTACCGGAGACCCCCTCCCCTTCCTCCCAGTGCCCCCCAGTGCAGGACCAGTATCAGCGTTCCCCGGTAGCGACCCACCCCAGGCCACGCCCCCTCCGGTACCGGCCCGGCCCTGGCCACGCCCCCTCCGGTACCGGTTCACCCCAGGCCCCGCCCCCTCCCGGTACCGTCCACCACAGGCCCCGCCCCCTCCGCTACGGGCCGCTTCAGGCCCCGCCCCCTCAATACCCCCGCACCCTGGCCCCGCCCAGACCACGCCCCCCGCCCAGACCACGCCCCCCCGCCCGGCTCCGCCCCGGCGGTACCTGGTACTCGGCCTCCAGGGAGGCGTTGCCGGGCGCGCCCTGGTAGAAGCACTGGCGGCGGCCGGCGGGCAGCACGAACGTCACCTCGGCGTCGGGCGGCGGCGGGGCGGCGGCGGCGGGCCCAGCCCACAGCGCCAGCAGCCACAGCCACCGCGCCGCCATCTCCGCCGCGCGGCGCCTTTAAGCCAGGCCCCGCCCCGCCGCCGCGCGCCCGCAGGGCCCGGCCGAAGCGGGCGGCAGCGGCGAGTGCCTGAGGCGGGAGCGGGGAGGCGGGCCTTCAGGCAGCGCTGAGGCCGGCCGGGGTCCTGGCGGCCGCCGCGGTGCCCCGCCCCCCCAGGGATCCTCTCCGCTAATTGGCTGCTCTCCACGGGCGCCGCTCGTTCTAACTTCTCATTGGCCGACGCGGCCGCCCCCGGGGGGAGCCGGGCTCCCACAGTGCACCGCGGCGGGGCCTGGGGCGGACCCGGGGGGTCCTGGGGCAGATTTAGGTGGTTAGGCAGAGGTCTAGGGGTCTCAAGAGCAAATATGGGGGCCCTGGCCCAGATTTAGGTGGTTAGGTAGAGATCTGGGGTGCCCTGGGGCTGATTTGGGGGGGTCCTGGGACAGATGTGGGGCCCCTGGCCCAGATTTGGGTGGTTAGGGGCAGATTTGGGAGTGACGTGCAGATTTAGGTGGTTGGGTGCAGATTCGGGAGGTCTTGGGGCAGTGTTGGGAGTCCCTGAGGAAGATTTAAGGGTCCAAGGGACAGATATGGGAGGTCCCAGGGTGGATTTGGGTGGTTTGGTGCAGGTTTGGGGGGTCCTGAGCCAGACTGGGGGGCCCTGAGGCCGTTTAGAGAGGTCCTGAGGCAGGTTCATGTTGTTAGGTGCAGATATGGGGGGTCCCTGGGGCAGATTTGAGAGGTCCCGAGACAGATACAGGTGTTTCAAGGCAGATTTAGGTGGTTAGGTGCAGATTTGGGGCATCCTGGGGCAGATACGGGGGGCTCTGAGGCAGATTTGGGTGGTTAAGTGCAGATTTGGGGTGTCGTGGGTCAGTTCTGGGAGGCCATGAGGCAGATTTGGGTGTCTGTGGGGCAGATTTTGGACGTCCCAGCACAGATTTGGGTGGTTTGGTGCAGTTTTGGGCGTCCTTAAGGCAGATTTGAGGGGTGCAGGGGCAGATTTGGGGTGTCCCGGGGCAGATTTAGCTGGCTAGGTGTGGATGTGGGGGGCTTGGGGCAGTTTGAGCGGCTGGAGGGCAGACAGGGAGGGCTCCGGGGGTGGTGTCGGGTCCTGGCTCAGCCCCAGGGCTCAACGGCGGGCGCAGGGGCCCTATCCCCCCGCCCCGCCGCCGCTGCCTGGCCCCGGGCCGACCTCTTGGCCCCGATTCCTCGTGGTTTTGGGGCAGCAGCAGGCGGAAGCGGGCGCAGGGCGGGTGGCTCGACCTGTGCCGTCGCATCCCTCGGCAGCGGTGGCTCCGGCAGTGGCCCCTCGTTTTCGCGCGTCGAGGTGCGTCTCCCCGAGGCTCGCCGGCCCCTTCCCGCCCCGGTCGCGGGGCTCTGGTGCGCCTCGCATCTTTTTTAATTTTCGCGTCGAGGTGCGTCTCCCCGAGGCTCGCCGGCCCCTTCCCGCCCCGGTCGCGGGGCTCTGGTGCGCCTCGCATCTTTTTTAATTTTGCCTTTTATTTAGGAGGCAAAACGATCCCCGCCGAGGCCGGCAGCGCCGTCGGGAGCTGGACGTGCCGGGGAGGAACCGCAGGAGCTGTTCGAAGCCGTCCAACCCTGGCAAGGGTTCCGGTTGGGCGTCTGCCCAGGGCGACACCTCATTCCGCCCCATTTCCACCTCTTTTTTGGTGATATCCCTGTAATTGGGAAGCGAGCCCTGGGAAATGACGGGCCGTGGCAGAGGAGCCGGTTTCATGCGGAGCTGAGCTCCGGCGCTCTGGTTTTTGGGTGGAAAAAGTCTTTTTTGTGCAACGAGGGGAAAGAAAACCCAACCCTGATTTGTGCTCGGGACTTTCTGTCATTTCCTTCCTGGGTGATGAAACGTCTTGAGCAAATCCTTCCTCTTCTTCCCATCGGAGAGCTCCTGCGCCTCGGGGTCTGCGCGGCAGGGCTCTCCCTCATCCGGACCCCGAGGAGGAGGATGAGGATGATGAGGCTGGGTTTCTCCTCATCGTGGCAGGTGCGTTTCCCTCGCCTCTGCCCGAATTTGGGTTGGCCGAGGCGGAACGGGGCACGGCGCCGGGCACGGCTCCCCGCTCACCGTCCCTCTCTTGCAGGAGCCATGGCAGCGCAGAGGCTCGTGCCACCCCTTGGGCTCTTCACTCAGTGGGGTGAGGGTCCCCCAAAAATCAGCTGCATTGCCCCGCGGAGCTACGCCGGCAGCGCCTTCGAGCTCTTCGTGGTGGGCGCCGGCGACCCCATGCGGAGCGTCTCGGCCAAGCCGGACCAGCACATGGTTGATTTTACCCTGGACGGGGCCGTCCCGGCGTCCCGGTGCTACCAGTGCCGGTACCGGAGCTATAACGGCAGCGCCTGGCAGACGTCGGCGTTCAGCGCGGAGATTGTGGTGAACGGTGCGGGCGGCGGGGGCGGCGGGTGGGGGGCCTGGCCGGGCTGCGGCGGGACCGTCGCCGACCCAAACCCAGCGTGTTTCTCCCCAGCTTCAGGTGACGCCGGCTGTCATCCCCCCACCGCCGCCCCGACCGGCCGTCCCCTACCCACCTCGACCACTCTGCAGCAAGGTATCGGCACGGGGGACCCGCCCGGTTGGGCGGCAGCACCGGCGGCTCGTTCCTGGTGACCCGCCGTGGCTGCGCCGGGGGTGTCCCTGCGGGTGACCCCCCGCCCTCTCCTCTCTTCCAGATCGTTCCTGGCTTCTCCCGGTCGCCGTCGGCGCGGCCGTCCTGGTGCTGCTGCTGCTGGCGGCGGCGGCGGTGACGGCCTGGCGAGGTGCGTGGGGGCGGTGGGTGCTCTCACGGGGGCGGTGGGTGCTCTCACCGGGGCGGCGGTGCCCGGCGGGGGGTCTGTAGCCGGGCAGCGCCGGTTGTGCTGGCGGGGGGTGGCACCTCGGAGCTCCCCGCCGGGGCGGCACGTGCTTCGGTGCCACCTCGGGGGTGAGCGGCACCTCGGGGACGAGCATGCCGGTGCCGTCGTGCGGATCCCTTCCAGTGTTGTTGCCGGTTCCGGGCAAGTCACCGGCGGCAGGAACCCCCGGGGGGTCGTGGTTTGGGGTGCGGTGACCCGGGCTGGGTTTAAGGCACCCGCTGGGTCCTCCCCGGCGTCACTGCGCAGCTCCGGCTGCGCCTCCACCCCTCTCTGTTTTCTCTCTCGCCAGTCGAGACCAGGAGACAGCGGCAAAGAGGTGAGAGCGGCCGGAGCCGGTGCCTCCGCGGCTACACTGCCCCCGAAACCCGCCGGCACCCCCCGGGGACCCCCCGGCTGAGCCGCGGTGTCGGGCTCCCCGCCGCCTCCTCCCTGCCCGCGCGCGCCCCTGCCCGCCGCGCTGCCACCCCCTTTGTTTTTCGCAGGCAGGAGGCGTCTTGCTGGACCGAAACGCGGTTCCCCCACCACCGGTAAGGCCCGGATCCCCCCCACGCCGGACGGTGCGCGCTTGGCAGCGGGCGACACCGCTCCCCCCACCCCCGGCCCCCCAAAAACATCCCCTTTTTTCTCCGCAGAGCTTTCCTATGACAACTGCGCCTACGCTGTCGGCATGGTGAGTGGGGGGTGGCCGGGGGGGTCCCCGTGCCCCAGCTGGGGTTGGTTTCGGGGTCCACCGGAGCGGCACGGGCTCGGCACCGGCTCTCCCGGCTGCCCCGGGCTCACCCCCGCCTCTCCCTCCCTGCAAGAACACGGAGGCGGGAGCCGGCGGCAGCACCGGCACGTCCCCGGCGTCCCCGCAGAGGCACCCCCCGGCGTCCCCTGCCCCGGCGTCCCCCGCCCCGGCGCCCCACTTCAGCACCTTCAGGTCGTTGGCGTGAGCCCCGGTGGTGCCGCCTCTGCCGGCGCTCCCCGCGGCACCGGAGCCCAGCTCCCTCCCGACCGCGAGGGAAGGGACTCTCTGAAGTTGGGGTGAGCGAGACACCGGCCCCCCGCGGCACCGCGCCGGCCCGGGGACGTGCCAGGGCCTTCCCGGAGCTGCCGGTGGGACCCCCGGCACGGGAGAGGTGCCGACGCACCGCTGGCAAATGACCTTTGTCCTCCTCTTCCTCCTCCTCGCACCTTCGCCTCCGGCGAGGCCGCGGGCGCGCGGCTGGGCGCCCCAAGTCGCGGCGTCGCGGTGCCGGCGTGTCTCTGCGCCGGGCCGGCTCTGGTTCCAATA